>NC_053490.1:5207835-5405335 GCF_905171775.1 Rana temporaria | reverse complement strand
TACTGCTGGCTCCGACACAGGATGGAGTGGCCGCAAGCCTGACCCATGGCTGCTCATCCTCTCACTGTCCGGTCAGTCCAGGAGAAAAGAGAGTTGGCGGGCCGGGGTCTGAGCGGCCGGACAGGGTGATGGGGAGGGGGGGGTTGGTCCTGGTTCTCCTGCCGTCACCTTCTCCTTGGGCTGGGGGGGAAGAGGATAATGGAGCAATAAGGAGCTGTCTCCTCCCGGTCTGTGAGAGGGGGTTTGATGCTGATGCTGTAACAGATCCTAACGCAGCCTGCGGAAACATGCAGAGGAGGGAGTGAGAGAAGCAGCGTGTCTACTGAGCTGTCAGTGTGTGTGAGAGTGTGTGTATGTGTGTATGTGTGTATGTATGTGTGTGTGAGTGTGCATGTGTGTGTGAGTGTGCATGTGTGTGTGAGTGTGCATGTGTGTGTGTTTGTATGTGTGTGTGTGTTTGTATGTGTGTGTTTGTATGTGTGTGTGTGTTTGTATGTGTGTGTGTATGTGTGTGTGTTTGTATGTATGTGTGTGTGTTTGTATTTGTATGTGTGTGTGTTTGTATGTGTGTGTGTTTGTATATGTGTTTGTATGTTTGTATGTATATATGTGTGTGTGTGTGTGTGTGTATTTGTATGTATGTGTGTGTGTTTGTGTGTATGTGTGTGTTTGTATATATGTGTGTGTGTGTGTGTTTGTATGTGTGTGTGTGTGTTTGTATGTGTGTGTGTTTGTTTGTATGTGTGTGTGTGTTTGTTTGTATGTGTGTGTTTGTATGTATGTGTGTGTGTGTTTGTATGTATGTGTGTGTGTTTGTATGTTTGTATGTATGTGTGTGTTTGTATTTGTATGTGTGTGTGTTTGTATTTGTAAGTGTGTGTGTTTGTATTTGTATGTGTGTGTGTTTGTTTGTATTTGTATGTGTGTGTGTTTGTATGTGTGTGTGTGTGTTTGTGTGTATGTGTGTGTGGTTCACAACTGTGGGACAACCTGCTCAATCAATTCCGGGCCTCCAACCAAGTCTACACAGTCAGAAGACCACATTCGTCTTTTGCTGGCGTCTGTTTAAAGTACATCTGAGGCCGCGTACACACCATCGGTCCAAACCGATGAAAACGGACCGAAGTTCAGTTTCATCGGTCCAAACCGTCCGTGTGTACGCCCCATCGGTCTTTCGTCCTTCGGACAAAAGTAAGAGAACTTTCTTTAAAATCGAACCGATGGACCGCTGACCGATAGGTCCAAACCGATGGTTAGTACACAAAAGCATCGGTTCAAAACCCGCGCATGCTCAGAATCAAGCTTGGAAGCATTGAACTTCGTTTTTTTCAGCACGTCGTGTGTTTTACGTCACCGCGTTCTGACCCGATCGTTTTTTGGAACGGTGGTGTGTACGCACATCAGACTATCAGTCTGCTTCAGCGGTGAACCGATGGAAACGGTCCGTCGGACCATTCTCATCGGATGGACCGGTCGTGTGTACACGGCCTAACACCTAACTAGATGACATTTGGTTTGTTCTGTGTATCGTATATTCTCCCTTGGTCACCAGATTGGAACATGTGGGACCGGTCCTCAATGCTACTCCTTAATTTGGGGTAACCCCTTCCAGAGGAACTCTTCTCTGACATGTGAGAGCGGTCCTCCATGCTGGACGGCCCCTTCATTGAGGGTAACCTTTCCCCGGAGGATCTCTTCTCTGACCTGTGAGAGCGGTCCTTCATGCTGGACAGCCCCTTCATTGAGGGTAACCTTTCCCGGAGGATCTCTTCTCTGACCTGTGAGAGCGGTCCTCCATGCTGGAAGGCCCCTTCATTGGAGGTAAAATTACCCGGAGGATCTCTTCTCTGACATGTGAGAGCGGTCCTCCATGCTGGACGACCCCTTCATTGAGGGTAGCCTTTCCCCCGGAGGATCTCTTCTCTGACATGTGAGAGCGGTCCTCCATGCTGGACGGCCCCTTCATTGAGGATAACCTTTCCCAGAGGATCACTTCTCAGACATGTGAGACGGGTCCTCCATGCTGGATGACCCCTTTATTGGGGGTAACCTTTCCTGGAGGATCTCTTCTCTGACATGTGAGACGGGTCCTCCATGCTGGACGACCCCTTCATTGAGGGTAACCTTTCCCAGAGGATCTCTTCTCAGACATGTGAGACGGGTCCTCCATGCTGGACGGCCCCTTCATTGAGGGTAACCTTTCCATGAGGATCTCTTCTCTGACATGTGAGACGGGTCCTCCATGCTGGACGGCCCCTTCATTGAGGGTAACCTTTCCATGAGGATCTCTTCTCTGACATGTGAGAGCAGACCTCCATGCTGGACGACCCCTTCATTGAGGGTAACCTTTCCCAGAGGATCACTTCTCTGACATGTGAGAGCGGTCTTCCATGCTGGACGACCCCTTCATTAAGGGTAACCTTTCCCGGAGGATCTCTTCTCAGACATGTGAGACGGGTCCTCTATGCTGGACGACCCCTTCATTGAGGGTAGCCTTTCCCCCGGAGGATCTCTTCTCTGACATGTGAGAGCGGTCCTCCATGCTGGACGGCCCCTTCATTGAGGATAACCTTTCCCAGAGGATCACTTCTCTGACATGTGAGAGCGGTCTTCCATGCTGGACGGCCCCTTCATTGAGGGTAACCTTTCCCGGAGGATCTCTTCTCTGACCTGTGAGAGCGGTCCTCCATGCTGGACGACCCCTTCATTGAGGGTAACCCCTTCCTGAGGATCTCTTCTCTGACATGAGAGAGCGGTCCTCCATGCTAGACGACCCCTTCATTGAGGGTAACCTTTCCCGGAGGATCTCTTCTCTGACTTGTGAGACGGGTCCTCCATGCTGGACGACCCCTTCATTGAGGGTAACCTTTCCCCCGGAGGATCTCTTCTCTGACATGTGAGACGGGTCCTCCATGCTGGACGACCCCTTCATTGAGGGTAACCTTTCCCGGAGAATCTCTTCTCTGACATGTGAGAGCGGTCCTCCATGCTGGGCAACACCTTCATTGAGGGCTCACTGTGGACTGGTTGTTTTACAATTTTTATATACATGTTATTCAATTTTACTCATTTTTATATTAGTTTGTGCCTATACCTCTGTCAATTGTTATTTTTTATTTACACTATAAAGTGTGATTACAATTTTAATTATTGTGCGCTGCTTTTTTGTTTGTATGTTTGTTTGCCCATTCTCCAAGTGGTTGGCAGCAGCACTGGGTTTCACATACTATTTCTCACAGATATCACTGTGTGTTGCTATACCACGTTGTAGCGCTATTATGGGGATGTGTGTATTTTTTTCATTGAGGGTAACCTTTCCCGGAGGATCTCTTTTCTGACCTGTGAGACCGGTCCTCCATGCTGGACGGCCACTTCATTGAGGGTAACCTTTCTCAGAGGATCTCTTCTCTGACATGTGAGACGGGTCCTCCATGCTGGGCAATACCTTCATTGAGGGTAACCTTTCCCGGAGGATCTATTCTCTGACATGTAAGAGCGGTCCTCCATGCTGGACGACCCCTTCATTGAGGGTAACCTTTCCCAGAGGATCTCTTCTCAGACATGTGAGAGCGGTCCTCCATGCTGGGCAACACCTTCATTGAGGGTAACCTTTCCTGGAGGATCTCTTCTCTGACATGTGAGACCGGTCCTCCATGCTGGGCAACACCTTCATTGAGGGTAACCCCTTCCTGAGGATCTCTTCTCAGACATGTGAGAGCGGTCCTCCATGCTGGGCAACACCTTCATTGAGGGTAACCTTTCCTGGAGGATCTCTTCTCTGACATGTGAGACCGGTCCTCTATGCTGGACTGCCCCTTCATTGAGGGTAACCTTACCCGGAGGATCTCTTCTCTGACATGTGAGACTGGTCCTCCATGCTGGGCAACACCTTCATTGAGGGTAACCCCTTCCTGAGGATCTCTTCTCAGACATGTGAGAGCGGTCCTCCATGCTGGGCAACACCTTCATTGAGGGTAACCTTTCCTGGAGGATCTCTTCTCTGACATGTGAGACCGGTCCTCCATGCTGGAAGGCCCCTTCATTGAGGGTAACCTTTCCCGGAGGATCTCTTCTCTGACATGTGAGAGCGGTCCTCCATGCTGGGCAACACCTTCATTGAGGGTAACCTTTCCCAGAGGATCTCTTCTCAGACATGTGAGACGAGTCCTCTATGCTGGACGGCCCCTTCATTGGGGGTAACCCCTTCCTGAGGATCTCTTCTCTGACATGTGAGAGCGGTCCTCTATGCTGGACGACCCCTTCATTGAGGGTAACCTTTCCCGAAGGAGCTCTTCTCTGACATGTGAGAGCGGGTCCTCCATGCTAGACGACCCCTTCATTGGGGGTAACCTTTCCCGGAGGATCTCTTCTCAGACATGTGAGAGCGGTCCTTCATGCTGGACGGCCCCTTCATTGAGGGTAACCCCTTCCTGAGGATCTCTTCTCTGACATGTGAGACGGGTCCTCCATGCTGGACGGCCCCTTCATTGAGGGTAACCTTACCCGGAGGATCTCTTCTCTGACATGTGGGACCGGTCCTCAATGCTACTCCTTAATTTGGGGTAACCCCTTCATGAGGATCTCTTCTCTGACCTGTGAGAGCGGTCCTCCATGCTGGACGGCCCCTTCATTGAGGGTAACCTTACCCGGAGGATCTCTTCTCTGACATGTGAGAGCGGTCCTCCATGCTGGACAGCCCCTTCATTGAGGGTAACCTTACCCGGAGGATCTCTTCTCTGACATGTGAGAGCGGTCCTCCATGCTGGACGGCCCCTTCATTGAGGGTAACCTTTCCTGGAGGATCTCTTCTCAGACATGTGAGACGGGTCCTCCATGCTGGAAGACCCCTTTATTGGGGGTAACCTTTCCTGGAGGATCTCTTCTCTGACATGTGAGAGCGGTCCTCCATGCTGGACGACCCCTCATAGCGAGAGATAGAGAGAGATATATATATATCTATATAGCTCTATATATAAATATATTTGTCCAAGTAAATTTCCATGAAGTCTACCTGGATATCTCCAGTTACCCGAGAGTGAAATTAGTCATTTTGCTGCAAAATCAATAAAGTCAGAATCCCTCCACTCATCCCTACAAGTGACTGTAAGTGAAGGGTGCCGGAGTCGTGCCGGGTGTCAGATGGTAAACAGATGGCCTTCGTTGTATTTATAAGCCCCGGATGGACCACCCGATGTCTGACATTTCCCCACCATGCCGGCATTTAGATAAAACACGGGATGGGAGTCTGCGGGGAGCCGATCGCTGAGGGGAGCCGATCGCTGAGGGGCGACGTGTCACCTTTACAGGAAATGAGATCTACAACATTTATCAAGAAACCTGCAGACCCCGTGACACCGGATATTTGATCCTGGCTAGTCCTGGTCTGCTTGTGCTGCTAACTCACCCACCACTTTCCTGCACCTTCACCCTCAGATCACTCCAATTCCTGCACCTTCACCCTCAGATCACCCCAATTCCTGCACCTTCACCCCTCAGATCACTCCAATTCCTGCACCTTCACCCTCAGATCACCCCAATTCCTGCACCTTCACCCTCAGATCACTCCAATTCCTGCACCTTCACCCTCAGATCACCCCAATTCCTGCACCTTCACCCCTCAGATCACCCCAATTCCTGCACCTTCCCCCCTCAGATCACCCCAATTCCTGCACCTTCCCCCCTCAGATCACCCCAATTCCTGCACCTTCCCCCCTCAGATCACCCCAATTCCTGCACCTTCATCCCTCAGATCACCCCAATTCCTGCACCTTCACCCCTCAGACCACCCCAATTCCTGCACCTTCACCCCTCAGATCACCCCAATTCCTGCACCTTCACCCCTCAGATCACCCCAATTACTGCACCTTCACCCCTCAGATCACCCCAATTCCTACACCTTCACCCCTCAGATCACCCCAATTCCTGCACCTTCACCCCTCAGACCACCCCAATTCCTGCACCTTCACCCCTCAGATCACCCCAATTCCTGCACTTTCACACCTCAGATCACCCCAATTCCTGCACCTTCACCCCTCAGATCACCCCAATTCCTGCACATTCACCCCTCAGATCACCCCAATTCCTGCACCTTCACCCTCAGATCACTCCAATTCCTGCACATTCACCCCTCAGATCACCCCAATTCCTGCACCTTCCCCCCTCAGATCACCCCAATTCCTGCACCTTCCCCCCTCAGATCACCCCAATTCCTGCACCTTCACCCCTCAGATCACCCCAATTCCTGCACCTTCACCCCTCAGATCACCCCAATTCCTGCACCTTCAGCCCTCAGATCACCCCAATTCCTACACCTTCACCCCTCAGATCACCCCAATTCCTGCACCTTCACCCCTCAGACCACCCCAATTCCTGCACATTCACCCCTCAGATCACCCCAATTCCTGCACCTTCATCCCTCAGATCACCCCAATTCCTGCACCTTCACCCCTCAGATCACCCCAATTCTTGCACCTTCACCCCTCAGATCACCCCAATTCTTGCACCTTCACCCCTCAGATCACCCCAATTCCTGCACCTTCACCCCTCAGATCACCCCAATTCCTGCACCTTCACCCCTCAGATCACCCCAATTCCTGCACCTTCACCCCTCAGATCACCCCAATTCCTGCACCTTCCCCCCTCAGATCACCCCAATTCCTGCACCTTCCCCCCTCAGATCACCCCAATTCCTGCACCTTCCCCCCTCAGATCACCCCAATTCCTGCACCTTCACCCCTCAGATCATCCCAATTCCTGCACCTTCCCCCCTCAGATCACCCCAATTCCTGCACCTTCCCCCCTCAGATCACCCCAATTCCTGCACCTTCCCCCCTCAGATCACCCCAATTCCTGCACCTTCCCCCCTCAGATCACCCCAATTCCTGCACCTTCCCCCCTCAGATCACCCCAATTCCTGCACCTTCACCCCTCAGATCACCCCAATTCCTGCACCTTCACCCCGCAGATCACCCTAATTCCTGTACCTTCACCCCTCAGATCACCCCAATTCCTGCACCTTCACCCCTCAGATCACCCCAATTCCTGCACCTTCACCCCTCAGATCACCCCAATTCCTGCACCTTCACCCCTCAGATCACCCCAATTCCTGCATCTTCACCCCTCAGATCACCCCAATTCCTGCACCTTCACCCCTCAGATCACCCCAATTCCTGCACCTTCACCCCTCAGATCACCCCAATTCCTGCATCTTCACCCCTCAGATCACCCCAATTCCTGCATCTTTACCCCTCAGATCACCCCAATTCCTGCACCTTCACCCCTCAGATCACCCCAATTCCTGCACCTTCACCCCTCAGATCACCCCAATTCCTGTACCTTCACACCTCAGATCACCCCAATTCCTGCACCTTCACCCCTCAGATCACCCCAATTCCTGCACCTTCACCCCTTAGATCACCCCACAGATCACCCCAATTCCTGCACCTTCACCCCTCAGATCACCCCAATTCCTGCATCTTCACCCCTCAGATCACCCCAATTCCTGCATCTTCACCCCTCAGATCACCCCAATTCCTGCACCTTCACACCTCAGATCACCCCAATTCCAGCACCTTCACACCTCAGATCAGCCCAATTCCTGCACCTTCACCCCTCAGATCACCCCAATTTCTGCACCTTCATCCCCTCAGATCACCCCAATTCCTGCACCTTCACACCTCAGATCACCCCAATTCCTGCACCTTCACCCCTCAGATCACCCCAATTCCTGCACCTTCACCCCTCAGGTCTCCCCAATTCCCACACTTTCATCCCCTCAGATCACCCCAATTCCTGCACCTTCACACCTCAGATCACCCCAATTCCTGCACCTTCATCCCTCAGATCACCCCAATTCCCGCACCTTTACCCCTCAGATCACCCCAATTCCTGCACCTTCACCCCTCAGATCACCCCAATTCCTGCACCTTCATCCCTCAGATCACCCCAATTCCTGTACCTTCACACCTCAGATCACCCCAATTCCTGCACCTTCACCCCTCAGATCACCCCAATTCCTGCACCTTCACCCCTCAGATCACCCCAATTCCTGCACCTTCACCCCTCAGATCACCCCAATTCCTGCACCTTCACCCCTCAGATCACCCCAATTCCTGCACCTTCACCCCTCAGATCACCTTAATCCCTGCACCTTCATCCCTCAGATCACCCCAATTCCTGCACCTTCACCCCTCAGATCACCCCAATTCTTGCACCTTCATCCCTCAGATCACCCCAATTCCTGCACCTTCACCCCTCAGATCACCCCAATTACTGCACCTTCGCCCCTCAGATCACCCCAATTCTTGTACCTTTACACCTCAGATCACCCCAATCGTTAAAAAAGCGCCTGTAAAGCGCCCGAAAGAATCTGCATCTGCAATCCCAATGTAAAAGCCCGAGTGCTTTCACACTGAGGCGCTGTGCTGGCAGTGCGTCAAAAAAAAGTCCTGCAAGCAGCTTCTTTGCAGCGCTTTAGGAGCGGTGAATACACCGCTCCTAAAGCCCCCTTTCTATTGAGGGAGCTTTTTTTAACGCCAAAGCGCCTAAAAAAAACGCCCCAGTGAGAAAGGGGTCGTAGCGGCGCTTTACCAGCGTTTTTAGGGCGCTGGCAGTGTGAAAGGGCTCTGAAAGCACTCAGGCTTTCACATTGGGATTGCAGATGAGGCGATTTACATGCTTTTTTTAACGCCAAAGCACCTGAAAAACACCCGAAAAAATGCCTCAGTGTGAAAAGGGCCTAGGAGCTATGGGCGGAAGTGACGTTTTGACTTTGCTTCCGCCCTGCAATGGTATGGTGCCGCTGTATAATGATGGCGGGCGGTACGTAAGTGGTTAATCGGAGAAAGAGCTCACTCCTGTGATGGTGGAGGTGAGCAGTGATGACTAGGCCCCACTTAGCAACGTCCTGCGAGTATTCCAGTCAGGCTTCATGAGGTACGCACAACTATAGCAAGGACTTTATTCGGCTTCAGTCAGAGCTGCACAGTTTTTATCTACACAGGCCCCTTCTCTGCATAGTCATGTTTTCTGTAAAAGGTGAACTATCCCTTTTAGTGGATAACAAAACACGGTCTATCTATGAGTTTTATGCGTCATTTATGGGTATAATGTTTAGTGTGGTGACCTGATCTGATGTCACACAATGTACACTGGGAGGTGATGAGGAATTCAGGAAAATCTCCCCTGAGCTCCTGAAACTGACAAACCCGACCCAATGTGACCCAAATCCAGTCAGAAGACACACTGACATCTGATTGTGAGAGGAATGTCCCCAATTATAGGAATGATGGAAAATACATAGCAGAGGACAATTACCTGACTCCTGAAGGGAACTACTGATGTCTGCTCTATCAACTAGTAATGTCTGCTTCAGGGATCTTCAATCTATCCAGGGCCTCTATGGCCCTCCAGTTGTTCACGGAACTACAATTCTCATCATGCCTAGTCGTGTCTGTGAATGTCAGAGTTTTACAATGCCTCATGGGACTTATAGTTCCACAACAGTTGGAGGGCCGTAGTTTGGAGATGTTTACTATACATCAGTTTGTGAATGGACAGGAAGCCTCTCAGCTCAGGGCGCTTCCCATTCATTCATTGTGCAGTGCAGCTGAGGCTGCAGAGAAAGAACTGAAAAATCTCTCCTCAGTACCAAGTTTGACCCTTTTCACACTGGAGGCGTTTTTCAGGCGTTTTAGCGCTAAAGCGTTTTAGCGCTAATCCCCTATTGCCCAGGGACCCCATAATCTCCTATTGCCCAGGGGCCCAATAATCTCCTATTGCCCGGGGGCCCCATAATCTCCTATAGCCCAGGGGCCCAATAATCTCCTATTGCCCAGGGGCCCAATAATCTCCTATTGCCCGGGGGCCCCATAATCTCCTATAGCCCAGGGGCCCAATAATCTCCTATTGCCCAGGGGCCCAATAATCTCCTATTGCCCGGGGGCCCCATAATCTCCTATTGCCCGGGGGCCCCATGAGTTGTCAGTCCGCCCCTGGTCTGAGTGCTTTCACATTGGGGCGCTGCGCTGGCAGGACATTAGAAAAAAGTCCTGCAAGAGTCTTTGGGGCACTTTAGGAGCAGCGTATATGCCGCCCCTCCACCGCCCGTCCATTGAAATGAATGGGCTCCGCTGCCGAAGCACCTGCAAAGCGATTCAGCAACGGCGCTACACCATGGGCACTTTTAACCCTTTCTTCGGCCGATAGCAGGGGTTAGAATAAAAAAGAGAAAAAAACACGCCATTTTTTTAAAAATTTTGGTGTGGGGGGGGTCCCCTCCGAATCCATACTAGACCCAAGGGCCTGGTATAGACCGGGAACCCCACGCTGTTTTTTTTTCTCGTTTTTTTTTTTACATTCAGCGGGAAGCCCTCTGACAACTGATGACTCATCGGTTGTTAAGGATGTGGCGGCCTCCTTAGCAACCAGCTATATACAGTGAAAAAAAAACGCAAAATCGCGGTAAAATCTCGGTAAAAAAGCGTGTTGAAAAACAGGGCAAGCACCGCAAAAAGCACTGCAGAAACGCTCAAAAGCAACATGCATAGGTGTGAATCGAGCCTAACGATCCGTTTCACAGGATTAGCACATTCCCATCGCACAGAACGCCGTTCTGCCTTTCTTCTGAATAATCGTCCGTTGGGTCCACCGGACCCGCTAAATGGGGGCCATTCACATTTTTTTTTTTTAAATGAAGGACTTGTTCACATCTGAAGAGCACTCAGCATTTGTATTGCTGTTTAGAGAGCATTTGACAGACAGGGAGGAAGCATATTGCCTCCTCACTGTCCGCTTTAACCCCTAGCAGGTCCGGACTGGGACAAAAAATAGGCCCGGGCATTTTAGACTGAGCAGCCCGGGGGGCGCAGCAGCGGCGGTTAATAATGGGATGTTGGGTTCCAGCACCTTGTACCTCTGGAGCCGTATGACGGGCACATAAGCTGCATATGGTGGGCACAGAAGCTGCATATTATGGGCACAGAAGCTGCATATTGTGGGCACAGAAGTTGCATATGGTGGGCACATAAGCTGCATATGGTGGGCACAGAAGCTGCATATTATGGGCACAGAAGCTGCATATTGTGGGCACAGAAGTTGCATATGTTGGGCACAGAAGCTGCATATGTTGGGCACAGAAGCTGCATATGTTGGGCACAGAAGCTGCATATGTTGGGCACAGAAGCTGCATATGTTGGGCACAGAAGCTGCATATGTTGGGCACAGAAGCTGCATGATGAGCACAGAAGCTGCATATGTTGGGCACAGTGGCTGTAATTTATGGGGTTTTTTTCAGAATTTTTCAGTTTGTTTGTGCCCCCCCCCCCCCCCCAAAAAAAAATGTGTGCGCCAGCCGCCACTAGGGTTGCCAATGCCACCTCATCCCTTTAAACCCGAACACATGAATTGCACCGGTTCTGAGGCTAATTTAATGCAGGAAAGGCACCAAGCGAGTTTAATTACCACCCTAATCAGCCACAGAACCTATGTTATTAATATGTGTTCGGGTTTAAAGTGATGAGGACGGTGGCATCCCTACGCCACTGTAGTGATGTTCTCTGGGTGGACTAGTGATGTCTGCTCTGCTCCATCTCTGTGTGAACTAGCGATGCCTGCTCTGCTCCATGTCTGTGTAAACTAGCGATGTCTGCTCTGCTCCCTCTCTGTGTGAACTAGCGATGTCTGCTCCATCTCTGTGTGAACTAGTGATGTCTGTAGGGTTGTCGCCTTTTCTTCAAGCCAAACCCAAACACTTTCGTGGCGCACAGGAAATCTATTTTTTATTTTAGATCAGAGTCCCCTTATATGAGCAAATCCCCTCCTAGAAACCTAACTGATATAAGGACACTCTGATCTAGTGGGGGGGGGGGGCTCTAAGGGAAGTGTTAATATAAAGGCACTCTATTCTAATGCAGGTCTATAAAGGGGGGTTGACTAATATAATGGGGGATGCTCATTGCTAATGGTTGGTCAGTATTAGATCAGCAGTCAGTATCCCCCATTTAGAGACCTTCAGTGGCGGCTGGTGCTCCATTTTTTTTGGGGGGAGGGCAGCAAACAAACCCCCGCTCGCTCGCCAGCCCCGCACCTAGGTCGCGGATGGCTTCTCCAGCTCCTCCTCCCGAGCCAATCCGGTCTTAATGCCGCGTACACACGACCATTTTTGATGATGCGAAAAATGTAAAAAAAAAATGAATGTCATTAAAAACAATCGTGTGTGGGCTCTAGAGCATTTTTCATGACGTGAAAAATGGGCATTAAAAATGTAGAACATGCTCTATTTTTGTCTCGCCGTTTTTCACCTTGTCGTTTTTTCACGTGGTAAAAAAATTATCTTAATTAACTTAACAAGAATCAGGTTGAAAAAAACGTTTTTTTTTCTAGACCATTAAAAATGGTCGTGTGTGTACGCGGCATAAGACCCGCTTCCTGTCCAAATTGGCACATAGGGGAAGCAGGAGACAATAGCGAATGTTGATTCGCTAATCACAAGTGGGTGGGCTTGTGGCGCAGTGCTCTGCGCCCTGAGCCCAACCTTTTTGAAACCAATTAGAGCCTCATGCTCTAATCATGCGCTTCAAAAATAAAAATAAAAACTCTGGCAGTATTTTATGGGGCAAACTGGCGGCAATTGATGGGCACAGTGGCGACAATTGATGGGCACAGTGGCGACAATTGATGGGCACAGTGGCTGCGTTTGATGGCACAGTGGCAACAATTGATGGGCACAGTGGCTGCGTTTGATGGCACAGTGGCGACAATTGATGGGCACAGTGGCGACAATTGATGGCACAGTGGCGACAATTGATGGGCACAGTGGCGACAATTGATGGGCACAGTGGCGACAATTGATGGCACAGTGGCGACAATTGATGGGCACAGTGGCTGCGTGCAATGCATGAATCTATGTATTGTTGAGTGATGGGTGCAGGAAGGAGGGGGCGGCGCTCCTGCGCCCACTATGGACGCACCGCCGCTGCTCTTTAAACATCACCCCTGCTGACCCGCTAGGTCCCTGGCTTAGCACTCACGGATGCTCCTCAAGCGTCACGTCCCTGACTTGGCACTTGCTGAAGTTTTTCCACTTCTTCACTGTCCCCGGCTGGTGAAAAGTATGCTCTGGTACTGGCTCCAACTTACTCACGATTGTCTCCGGTAACAAGGTGGATGGTCCCTTAGTGGCGACAACTTCTCCTCCACCTCCGACAACAACTGGTTCCTTATCCGGCAGAACCATCACTCTCGGTGGGACTCCAATCCTGCCGTCCCAACCCTGCACTGCTTCTCCTGCTTCTGGATAGGCCCTCATACAGCCTAGCAGCCAGGGGCCAGATTCAGGTAGGACTTACGCCGTTGTATCTTCTTATACGCCACGTAAGTCCACGGATGCGCCGTCGTATCTATGCGCCGTATTCTTGAAACCAGATACGCCTGGATTCTGGCTCCATCCGACCGACGTAAGTCTCCTACGCCGTCGTATCTTGGATGCATATTTACGCTGGCCGCAAGGGGCGCTTCCATTGATTTACGCATCGAATATGTAAATGACCTTGATACGCCGATTCACGGACGTACTTACGCCCGTCGCAGTAAGCTACGCCGTTTACGTAAGGCGTACGTCCGGCGTCTAGTTTTCCCTCATAAAGCAGGGGTAAGTCATGTTAGGGTATGGACGTCAGATTTTACGTTGTTTGCGTAAGTCGTACGTGAATGGGGCTGGGCGTAGGTTACGTTCACGTCGTACGCATTGAGCCGTCGTTTCTTAGGGAGTATATGCGAAGTCATCCTGAGTAAACGCGCGCATGCGCCGTTCGTTCGGCCATTCATTTACATGGGGTCACGGTTAATTTTAATACAACACGCCCACTACCTTACAAATTTTAATTAGGCGGGCTTACGCCGGCCCATTTACGCTACGCCGCCGTAACTTAGGGAGCAAGTGCTTTGTGAATACTGCTCTTGCCTCTCAGAGTTACGTCGGCGTAGCGCATATGAGATGCGCTACGCCCGCTCAACGATACGCCGAGCTACCTGAATCTGGCCCCAGGTGTCCCCGAGATAGGCCTCACGCTTCCGACTTAGGAGCCCGGGGCAGCACAACACACGTCCACCCAGACAGCCGTCCAGGTGGCACAGAACCCCAATCACCTGACTCCACCCAAATAAATAGGCTCTCCCAGCAGGCCAAGGGACTAAAGAAACCCCTGCCGATTGGCTGAGACACCCCACCCACCCATAGTCTGAGCTTGCTACACCCTTGTCAATCTGATGCCACCAGCAAACGCCACCTAGTGACAGAAGAGAAAAGGTGCAGCAATCCAGAGTTAGAGGGGAATCGGTGGACCTTCTAACAATCAGCCAGGATGATTAAATCCTTTCATGCCTAAGCCTATTTATGACATTTGGGCCCGGATTCACGTAGAGCCGCGTAAAATTGTGCGGGCGTAACGTATCTGATTTACGTTACGCCTCCGCAACTTACACAGGCAAGTGCTGTATTCTCAAAGCGGCGGCGTAGCGTAAATCGGCCGGCGTAGGCCCGCCTAATTCAATTTGGATCAGGGGGGCGTGTTTTATGCAAAACTACTGTGACCCGACGTGATTGCCGTTTTTGCGGTACGGCGCATGCGCCGTCCATGGAATTTTCCAGTGTGCATTGCTCCAAAGTACGCCGCAAGGACGTCATTGGTTTCGATGTGAACGTAAATGACGTCCAGCCCCATTCACGGACGACTTACGCAAACAACGTCGCGGGAACGACGGCCATACTTAACATTGGCTGCGCCTCATATAGCAGGGGCAACTATACGCCGGGAAAAGCCTAACGTAAACGTCGTAACTTTACTGCGTCGGCCGCGCGTACGTTCTGGAATTCGCGTATCTAGCTAATTTGCATACTCGACGTGGAATTCGACGGAAGCGCCACCTAGCGGTCAAAAAAAAAATGCAGTTAAGATCCGACGACGTAAGAGACTTACGCCTGTCAGATCTAATGGATATCTATGCGTAACTGATTCTAAGAATCAGACTCATAGATACGACGGGTCAGATTAGGACTTACGACGGCGTACATGGCGCTGCGCCGTCGTAAGTCCTTTGAGAATCTGGGCCTTGGTGTTTACAAGTTAAAATCCATATTTTTTGCTAGAAAATTACTTAGATCCCCCAAACATTATATATATATATACTGTATATATATATATATATATATATATATTTTTTTTTTACAGAGAATCTAGAGAATAAAATGGCGATTGTTGCAATATTTTATGTCTCACGATATTTGTGCGGCGGTGTTTCAAATGCAACTTTTTGGGAAAAATTTTACTTTCATAAATTAAAAAAAAATTAAAAAGTAAAGTAAGCCCAATTTTTTTGCATAATGTGAAAGATGATGTTACGCCGAGTAAATAGATACCAAGCATGTTACGCTTTATAATTGCGCATACTCGTGGAATGGAATGGAGTTACAGAGGAGGTCTAGTGCTAGAATTATTGCTCTCGCTCTGACGATCGCGGCGATACCTCGCGTGTGATTTGAACACCGTTTTCATATGCGGGCGCGACTTCCGTATGCGTTTTCTTTGTTGCGCAAGCTCGCGGGGAGGGTTCTTCTTCTTCTTCTTCTCCTTCTCCTTCTCCTTCTCCTTCTCCTTCTCCTTTTCCTTCTCCTTCTCCTCCTAATCCTCCTTCTCCTTCTCCTTCTCCTTCTCCTCCTAATCCTTCTTCTCCTTCTCCTTCTCCTCCTTCTTCTCCTTCTCCTTCTCCTTCTCCTCCTTCTTCTCCTTCTCCTTCTCCTTCTCCTTCTCCTTCTCCTTCTCCTCCTTCTTCTCCTCCTTCTCCTTCTCCTTCTCCTTCTCCTTCTCCTTCTCCTTCTCCTTCTCCTTCTCCTTCTCCTTCTCCTCCTTCTCCTTCTCCTTCTCCTTCTCCTTCTCCTTCTTCCCCGATCCCTCCTTTGCACTTCAAAGTATTCAGATCGCCGAAAACGGCGATTCTGGATACTGTGTACTTTTTTTTAAATTTGGCAGCCAAGAAACCCAGAAGTGACGTCATGACGTCGCTTCTGTGTTTCCAATGCGGAGACTGAATCAAAGCTGTTTACGGCTTAGTTTCAGTCTGCGCCTGGACACTGGAGGCGCTGGATGGAGGATCGGGTCTCCCGGTGGGACAGGAGGCCCGGTCAGAGCGGCGAGAGGCGGCGGGAGGGGGGGGATGTTCCCTCCCGCTCCTCCGGCATAACAACCGAGCGGCTTTTAGCCACATCGGTTGTTATGCCTGGATAGCCAATAGCCGGCTCGAAGCAACGGTACCGGGATGATGCAGGCATCATCCCGATATAACCCCCGAAAGCCGAGGATGCATATATGCGTACGCTCGGCGTGAAAGGGTTAATACCTGACAAACTAAATTTATTAGCAACCCTGTCTAAACACCAGGGTGCTACACATTATATCATTTTCCTTTTAGATTTACAACTATGTAGTACCTGCCTGAATCATACAAATTTAAAAGTGTTTAGGTTTGACCTCATATAACACGGTTTTGGTAAATATAAAAGGAAAATTCGACAAGAAAATTGTGTATGGCTGACTTAGCCTGGCTCTTTATAGTGCATTAGAGCGCTGACAATGATCAGAAATATCATCATTACATGTGCCGAGTCCGTGTTCTGCATCGGCTGTAAGAGGAATCAATATTCAGCCCATTAAACATATTCCTGTATTGGCGGAGGTGCCTCGTGCCTCATAAATGATCGTCATTAGATGGGAGGATTTCCTGAGGCCGGCTGTCACTCTGATACCTGGAGCAGAGACATCATCCCAACCTTCCTCCTCAACTCAGACCATGTCTCTGCCTAAAGTCCAAACCACTAACCACACATAAACATATGTACACTATATTGTCAAAAGTATTGGGACGCCGGCCTTTACACGCACATGAACTTTAATGGCATCCCAGTCTTAGTCCGTAGGGTTCAATTATGAGTTGGCCCCGCCCTTTGCAGCCATAACAGCTTCACCTCTTCTGGGAAGGCCGTCCACAAGGTTTAGGAGGGTGTCTATGGGAAGGTTTGACCGTTCTTCCAGAAGAGAATTTGTGAGGTTAGGGACTGATGTTGGATGAGAAGGCCTGGCTCACAGTCTTCACTCTAATTCCTCCCAAAGGTGATCTGAGGGGGAGACCTCTCTAGTGATACAAAGACCTATATAGAGAAATCAGGACCTCCTTCCTCCTGCTGGTGACCCCTCTAGTGATATAAAGATCTATATAGAGGGATCAGGACCCCCTTCCTCCTGCTGGTGACCCCTCTAGTGATATAAAGTTCTATATAGAGGAATCAGGACCCCCTTCCTCCTGCTGGTGACCCCTCTAGTGATATAAAGATCTATATAGAGGGATCAGGACCCCCTTCCTCCTGCTGGTGACCCCTCTAGTGATATAAAGATCTATATAGAGGGATCAGGACCCCCTTCCTCCTGCTGGTGATCCCTCTAGTGATATAAAGATCTATATAGAGGAATCAGGACCCCCTTCCTCCTGCTGGTGACCCCTCTAGTGATATAAAGATCTATATAGAGGAATCAGGACCTCCTTCCTCCTGCTGGTGACCCCTCTAGTGATATAAAGATCTATATAGAAGAATCCGTAGACATGTGCACAGAAAAAAATTTAGTTTTTTTTTGTTCTGTTTCGTATCGTTCCGTAGGTTCGTTTCCGTTCGTTTTTCGTAAGACGCCCGTTTTCCTGTTCGTTCCCGTTCGGTTTTCGTACGACGAGATTTTTTCGTATTCCGATCGTTTCGTATTTTCGTTACCGTTTTATTTTCGTACATGCGGGATGATTCGTTATTCTGTTTAATTCATGTTCGTTACTTGTTAGACAATAATTTTCGTGAATTTTCGTCAATGATTTGCATTCTGTGTTTTGGATTCCCTTTTCTGTTCGTGTTTTCGGTCGTGTGTTCGTGTGACATCTATGACAATTTGTTGTGGATGTCATGTGGGCATGCGACTGAAAATACGAACAGAAAAAGGATTTTCGTCATTTTGTACTTTCGTAAATATATCGCGGGGATTCGCTGCACTTTCAACACGCGGCTCATCCATATTAACTATTGTTAAGCCCCATACACTTGGTCAGACTTTAACAATAAACATAAAAACGATCGATTTCCGTTCGTTCTCAGAAAATTTGTTCGTTTTTAAACTCCATCAGAAAACCATTTTTGGGTTCAAAAGTCTGGCCAACTGATCTCCTTTCAGATGAAAATCCACAGAAAAGTTTATTTGGCTTTACTGTACTACTCAGCACAAAAGAGAAGCTGCTTCACTAACTACACTCACTGCCCATTCAAAAAAACGAAAATTACATCTGTGGCAAGGGATTTGCATTCTGTATTTTGAATCCAAAATACGAACAGAAAAAAGGAATTCAAAATACAGAATGCAAATCTTTTGTTATAGATGTCATATGAACATACGACTGAAAATACGAACAGAAAAAGGATTCAAACAAAATACAGAATGCAAATCTTTTGTTATAGATTTTCGTTCTTTTGCCGTTTTCGTTTTGTCGTATTTTCGTCGGATCGTTCGTATTTGCGGTTGTTCGTTATGCGGCTCATTCGTAATCCCGTCGTTTTCGTATTTTGGTGCTTTAATTTTTTCGTATGTACACATTATTCCGCGGGTACGAAAATGAACATTTTCATACGAAAATAACATTCGTACTAACGGGAATGCACATATCTAACCTCCTTCCTCCTGCTGGTGACCCCTCTAGTGATATAAAGATCTATATAGAGGAATCAGGACCCCCTTCCTCCTGCTGGTGACCCCTCTAGTGATATAAAGATCTATATAGAGGGATCAGGACCTCCTTCCTCCTGCTGGTGACCCCTCTAGTGATATAAAGATCTATATAGAGGGATCAGGACCTCCTTCCTCCTGCTGGTGATCCCTCTAGTGATACAAAGATCTATATAGAGGAATCAGGACCTCCTTCCTCCTGCTGGTGACCCCTCTAGTGATATAAAGATCTATATAGAGGAATCAGGACCTCCTTCCTCCTGCTGGTGACCCCTCTAGTGATATAAACATCTATATAGAGGAATCAGGACCTCCTGCTGGTGATCCCTCTAGTGATATAAAGATCTATATAGAGCAGGGGTCTCAAACTCAAATTACCTGAGGGCCACAAGACAAGTTTTCATATGCCATGGGGGGCCGCATGCAAACTTTCAAACTTCAAAAACAACAGTACTGGTGTCAGCGAACACATTCTTACCACCAGCACTGGTGTAAGTCAGGGTTTGACAAATTTGCTTGGAATCTAGGAGCCAGCTAAAAAAGTTAAGAGCCAGAAAACGCACCCCTTCCCGACGAGCTTGCGCGCAGAAGCGAACACATACGTGAGCAGCACCCGCATATGAAAACGGTGTTCAAACCACACATGTGAGGTATCGCCGCGATTGGTAGAGCGAGAGCAATAATTCTAGCTCCTCTGTAACTTAAAACATGCAACCTGTAGATTTTTTTAAACGTCGCCTATGAAGATTTTAAAGGTTTTTAAACGGCATTCCACAAGCGGACACAATTTTGAAGCGTGACATGTTGGGTATGAATTTACTCGGCGTAACATTATCTTTCATAATATTAAAAAAAATGGGGATAACTTTACTGTTGTCTTATTTTTTAATTAAAAAAAGTGTAATTTTTTCCCAAAAAAGTGCGCTTGTAAGACCGCTGCGCAAATACGGCGTAACAGAAAGTATTGCAACGATCGCTATTTTATTCTCTAGGGTGTTAGGATAACAAATATATATAATGTTTGGGGGTTCTAATTAGAGGGAAGAAGATGGCAGTGAAAATAGTGTAAAATGACATTAGAATTGCTGTTTAACTTGTAATGCTTAACTTGTAATACCAACGGCCACCACCAGATGGCGCCAGCTCACATCTGGTGGTAATAACTTGTAATACCAACGGCTCACCACCAGATGGCACCAGCTCAAAAAAAAAAAAAAAAACATTTTTATTTTTATTTTATTTTTTTTTCTCCCCTCACTTCCACCCTGCCTGAGGGCCATTTATAACTGGTCCGCGGGCCGCAAATGGCCCGCGGGCCGGTACTTTGAGACCACTGATATAGAGGGATCAGGACCTCCCTCCTTCCTCCTGCTGGTGATCCCTCTAGTGATATAAAGATCTATATAGAGGAATCAGGACCTCCTTCCTCCTGCTGGTGATCCCTCTAGTGATATAAAGATCTATATAGAGGAATCAGGACCTCCTTCCTCCTGCTGGTGACCCCTCTAGTGATATAAAGATCTATATAGAGGAATCAGGACCTCCTTCCTCCTGCTGGTGATCCCTCTAGTGATATAAAGATCTATATAGAGGAATCAGGACCTCCTTCCTCCTGCTGGTGATCCCTCTAGTGATATAAAGATCTATATAGAGGGATCAGGACCTCCTTCCTCCTGCTGGTGATCCCTCTAGCAATGTATAAGTTTTTCACTTGTCTGAAAAAAGCACCCTCAAAATTGTACCCCCCAACATTGTACTGTTTTAGAGAACTATTTTTTTCCCTAACATTATTTTGCGTTTATTCTGTCTCAGGTGAATGTTGTATAGGAGAGAATCTTGTAAATTTTGCTGCCTAATTAAATGGAAGTGCTAGAAAAGTCCCGACATTGTAGCTGATTCCCGGGAAGGAAGTCTCATGTTCCAGCTCTTCTATCACCCACATTTTTTGGGACGACTTCTCCCGATGTATTCGGCTAATAAAGACATCAAAGGAGAGAATTCTCATCACAAGGTGAAATAATTAGGCAGAAAACAGGGTGGATTTTTCGACTGACAAACGCAACGTGATCAGAGAACTTTACCGAAGGCTCGGGGGACTCGGGCGGGCCTGTCAGATCCGCTCTCCGTGAAAATGGGAATCATCTTCTCATTAACATCAGCAATCATCTGTAATGCCAAGTAAACTTTTTAATGAGTGTTTAGGTTTTCGGTCGGCATCGTCCTGGATATTCTGCTCTGAATAACATTGAAAAACCTGCATGGTTTCCACTAACTGCAGCGGGAGGGAGCCAACCGTGCCGAGCAATCTGCTGCCTACTGAGCGAACACATGGACTAAGACGAGTACAAAATAAAGGGGATAGGCAGGGTTTATAAAAGTATCAGTTCACCTAAAATGTAATATTCACTGTTTATTGTATGCTGGAGAAACAGTCTCCTCTATCCCTTTATTATTTTACCCGCTGTGCCCATTACGAGGGGTTCCCACCATCCCTGTGCTGAGTTCCCGGGTCTGTACACCCGCTGTGCCCATTACGAGGGGTTCCCACCATCCCTGTGCTGAGTTCCCTGGTCTGTACACCCGCTGTGCCCATTATGAGGGGTTCCCACCATCCCTGTGCTGAGTTCCCGGGTCTGTACACCCGCTGTGCCCATTATGAGAGGTTTCCACCATCCCTGTGCTGAGTTCCCGGGTCTGTACACCCGCTGTGCCCATTATGAGGGGTTCCCACCATCCCTGTGCTGAGTTCCCGGGTCTGTACACCCGCTGTGCCCATTATGAGGGGTTCCCACCATCCCTGTGCTGAGTTCCCAGGTCTGTACACCCGCTGTGCCCATTATGAGGGGTTCCCACCATCCCTGTGCTGAGTTCCCGGGTCTGTACACCCGCTGTGCCCATTATGAGGGGTTCCCACCATCCCTGTGCTGAGTTCCCGGGTCTGTACACCCGCTGTGCCCATTATGAGGGGTTCCCACCATCCCTGTGCTGAGTTCCCTGGTCTGTACACCCGCTGTGCCCATTATGAGGGGTTCCCACCATCCCTGTGCTGAGTTCCCGGGTCTGTACACCCGCTGTGCCCATTATGAGGGGTTCCCACCATCCCTGTGCTGAGTTCCCGGGTCTGTACACCCGCTGTGCCCATTATGAGGGGTTCCCACCATCCCTGTGCTGAGTTCCCGGGTCTGTACACCCGCTGTGCCCATTATGAGGGGTTCCCACCATCCCTGTGTTGAGTTCCCGGGTCTGTACCCCCGCTGTGCCCATTATGAGGGGATCCCACCATCCCTGTGCTGAGTTCCCGGGTCTGTATCACCCGCTGTGCACATTATGCGGAGTTCCCACTATCCCTGTGCTGAGTTCCCGGGTCTGTACACCCGCTGTGCCCATTATGATGGGTTCCCACCATCCCTGTGCTGAGTACCCGGGTCTGTACAACTCCTGTGCCCATTATGAGGGGTTCCCACCATCCCTGTGCTGAGTTCCCGGGTCTGTACAACTCCTGTGCCCATTATGAGGGGTTCCCACCATCCCTGTGCTGAGTTCCCGGGTCTGTACAACTCCTGTGCCCATTATGAGGGGTTCCCACCATCCCTGTGCTGAGTTCCCGGGTCTGTACACCTCCTGTGCCCATTATGAGGGGTTCCCACCATCCCTGTGCTGAGTTACCGGGTCTCTACACCCGCTGTGCCCATTATGAGGGGTTCCCACCATCCCTGTGCTGAGTTCCTGGGTTTGTACACCTGATGTGCCCATTATGAGGGGTTCCCACCATCCCTGTCAGACCCGGGAACTCAGCACAGGGATGGTGGGAACCCCTCATAATGGGCACATCAGGTGTACAGACCCGGGAACTCAGCACAGGGATGGTGGGAACCCCTCATAATGGGCACAGTGGTTGTGCAGACCCGGGAACTCAGCACAGGGATGGTGGGAACCCCTCATAATGGGCACATCAGGTGTACAGACCTGGAAACTCAGAGTTTGGGTTCCCGCCATCCCTGCATTGAATTCCTGGGTCTGTCTGCACATCTGTTGTGTCCATTATGAGGGTTATATTGGTTCATTTGATATTATATAGAACAGGGGTGTCCAAACTTTTTTCAAAGAGGGCCAGATTTGATCAAGTGAACTATTTTGCCTGACATTCTGTGAACCAATAAAATTTGGTCTAAGTGTGTTCGTCCGAGCACTAATACACCGCCCAACAAAAATTCTCTTGCCTTTATTGCTGTGTGTGGTGAAATGAACTTGGGCGTGTTATTTGGATATACTGTATATATTTCTTTTGTGGCCCCAACGAATCCCAGAGCGCTGCTCAGGACTAAGGATGAGCTTGGGCGTGTTATTTGGATATACCGTATTTATCGGCGTATAACGCGCATGGGCTCACCATTGCCATGAATGCAGCCTTACCATTGCCATGAATGCAGCCTTACCATCTCCATGAATGCAGCCTTACCATTGCCATGAATGCAGCCTTACCATCTCCATGAATGCAGCCTTACCATTGCCATGAATGCAGCCTTACCATTGCCATGAATGCAGCCATACCATTGCCATGAATGCAGCCTCACATGTGCCATCAATGCAGCCTTACGAGTGCTGACAGATTACAAACAGGAGAATCTCTTGTTTACTCTGTGGCCTCTTTAATACAAAGTCCCGCCTCCTATGGTAGACAGAACAGTCGTCCAATGGCATCCCAGGAGACGGGACTTCCAATACAGACGCTGCTGAGTAAACAGGAGATTCTCTTCATGTAATGTGACGGCACTCGTCCCGCCCCCTCCCTGTCCCCTCCAAGGCAGCGTCAATAAATACAGTAAATATCTTTTGTGGCCCTGGGGGCCACAAACAATATATATATCCAAATCCCCAGGGGGCCATATTAAATCAACAGGGGGGCCGCATTTGGCCCGCGGGCTGGACTTTGGACATGCCTGATATAGAATGATCGGGGGCATAGAGCGGTGGCCAGGAACATCCTATGGCGAGGGGGATACCAATATCTCCCAGGCGGTCAGGGATTGAAATTTAGGCAGACATAATTAGTTCACAACTTGTTTCCATCCAGCTCCTCCCCACCAGAATTTTTATTTTTTTCTTCTTTCTTTCAGCTGCTGCAAAATGACAGTATAAGGGCTATTTATAGACGGAACATATTGATGAAGTGAGAGGTACAATCGGAGATAAGGCCGCGTTTCCCAGCAGAACACTTTAGGTGTTAATAGTTATATAATGATGCAGTCAGCACAGCGCTCCCTTTATCTGGTTACTAAGTGCCGTTACATTGTATCACTGGTTCCTATGGAAACTGGGAAGCCAAAAATATTCTTAAACTTACACAACTAGCAGTAGTGTCCCTTGCAAAAATATTTAACGATAGGGAACAAAAAATTATATATAATATATTGCGCTGAATATTAACTAAGATAATGTGAAAACCCCAAAATATACGTGATTCAATATATACACAGATCCACAAACAAAGGAAAGACAATTAGTCCAGTGGATACACCAGAGTTTCTTCCGTGCACAACACCCTGTGTAATGATTGAGAGATGTTTGATCTAATCACACTATGCAGGCTTCTGTTTCATATGTGCAGCACTTCCTCCACACTGATACAGCTCATAGAAGAAACAAGAGAAAAATCTTCATAGCGCAAATAGCATGAACAAATATAGGTAGAAAATTTCAGACTAGGTCTCACTCACGAATCCGCCGAGTTAAAAACAGCATTTAGGACAACCTGGCACCAATCCTTCAAATTTGGCCGCTCAGCGTCTCTGATGAACCCATGATTACCCATGATTAAGTCACGTGTCTAGTGACGTAACGCGTGGGGGAGGAGTTACGAGCGGGACGGATCGCATGATCCGAATGAGGAGAGTTCATCAGAGACGCTGAGCGGCCAAATTTGAAGGATTGGTGCCAGGTTATCCTAAATGCTGTTTTTAACTCGGCGGATTCGTGAGTGAGACCTAGTCTGAAATTTTCTACCTATATTTGTTCATGCTATTTGCGCTATGAAGATTTTTCTCTTGTTTCTTCTATGAGCTGTATCAGTGTGGAGGAAGTGCTGCACATATGAAACAGAAGCCTGCATAGTGTGATTAGATCAAACATCTCTCAATCATTACACAGGGTGTTGTGCACGGAAGAAACTCTGGTGTATCCACTGGACTAATTGTCTTTCCTTTGTTTGTGGATCTGTGTATATATTGAATCACGTATATTTTGGGGTTTTCACATTATCTTAGTTAATATTCAGCGCAATATATTATATATAATTTTTTGCACCATTTGTTTGACTTACATCACTTTATTGCTGCGTTTATTATTTGGTTATTTTGTTAATGACATTTTTTTAAATATTTAATTAGCGCTGTAGTATCATTTTTACATTTTAACGATAGGGAACGTTTTTGTTTTTTTTTGTTTACATATAATTCTGTTAAATATTTGTAAATAAAACCACCGTACCGGGACTGTCCCGACAAATCCGGGACAGTCGGCACATATGCAATACCTTATCTAGTACTGGCCTCCTGCAAATATCTGCACAGCAGCATTCAAGTTTTATTGCATGCACTGATTCCCCTCCTGCCCACCCCTTGTCCCGGCCCTGAGTCCTGGACACGGCATTATCTGTGACACGGGACTGTCCCGGCAAATCCGGGACAGTCGGCACATATGCAATACAGTATCTAGTACTGGCCTCCTGCGAATATCTGCACAGCAGCATTTGAGTTTTATTGCATGCACTGCTGTCCCTCCTGCCCACCCCTTGTCCCGGCCCTGAGTCCTGGACACGGCATTATCTGAGACACAGGACTTTCCCGACAAATCCGGTACTGTCGGCACATATGCAATACCTTATCTAGTACTGGCCTCCTGCAAATATCTGCACAGCAGCATTCAAATTGTATTGCATGCACTGCTGTCCCGGCTCCTGCCCACCCCTTGTCCCGGCCCTGAGTCCTGGACATGGCATTATCTGAGACACGGGACTTTCCCGGCAAATGCGGTACTGTCGGCACATATGCAATACCGTATCTAGTACTGGCCTCCTGCGAATATCTGCACAGCAGCATTTGAGTTTTATTGCATGCACTGTGCTGTGCATCTCAAAAATGGAGACTGATGATTGGAGGAAAACTGCCTGGTGTTAAAAAATAAGGGTAATGCTGTGAGTCCAGGACACAGCTTCATCTGAGAGGCGGGACTGTCCCGGCAACCTTCGGGACAGGTGGAATGTACGCAATACCTTTTCTAGTACTGGTCTCCTGCAAATATCTGCACGGCAGCATTCACATTTTATTGCATGCACTGTGTTGTGGATCTCAACAATAGAGACTGCTGATTGGAGGAAAATTGGCTAATGACAAAAATAAGAGTGATGCTGCGAGTCCAGGCAGTGCCGGGACAAGGTCATCTAAAGCCAAGTGCAAACATGCCAAACTGCGCCAAAATTTCCACTACTAAAACAAATCCCCACCCCTCTAATCGCCTCGTGGCACCCCCCACCTCACATGATACCACAGTGCCCAGGCCAGCTTCCCCTCCTGCCCAACCCTTGTCCCGGCCCTGAGTCCAGGACACAGCCCTGGACACAGTACTATCTGAGATACGGGACTGTCCCGACAAATCAGGGACAGTCGGCACATATGTAATACCTTATTGTCAGAGAAACAACCAGTTCAGTCGCGCCAGCCGCGCCTCCGCACGCATGCCCGGCGGAACGGCGATTCGGCACCAGCGCGTTCGCGGCTCGATGGAACGTCGCGCACGCCAAATCAGCATTCTAGCTAACCTATATAAGGCTGCCCAGGTACTCTGACAGATTTCTGGTTAGTCTTCAGCTTCCTGCTTCCTGTTTGAGCCTAGTTCCTGTTTCCTTGACTATGGTATAAATACATTAACCCCTTATCTGCTAAGCCCCCCACATTTTTACTCAACCTTTACCTTAATAAATAACTGACACCACTACTGTAATCTTTGGAGTAAAAACTGGCCGTAGCAGCCTCCATTTATTTTTAAATAACCTTTTAAATATTAAATAACATTAAATAACATTTTCACACATAAACCTTTATTAGACCTGAGATACACATTTTAACCCTGCTGGTGCTGGACTTTGCAGGCACATTAACACACTTGTAACCATTCTAAAAAGTTTTATGAGCACTGCAGTACCTAACTCTGGTCTTAGGCCTCAAGCCGAAACTGACTCAAAGACGACCAACTGACCGCAGTACCCCCATTAACCACTTGCCAGCTACACCTTGGTAGACTGGACTAACAGCCCCTTCAGAACCCATACCACCTCTGGGTAATGGCATCCACTTCAGGGTAATTTCTTCTCCTGCAAAGTCCAAAACACCCGCCGCCGCCACGACATCCTAAGTTCGTACCTGTGTGGAAAAACAAAAACCAGAAAAGCACCCAAAACCGCCAACACCGTATCACATACCATGACCTCCCACTACACCAATGACCCCCTTTAAAATGCCCAACAAAGGGAGGGTGGGTGGGAAACTTCTCCCCACGTGTTAACCGGGAAGCGTGGGAGGGGAAATATATAACCTCCCTCCCATCGCTCTCCTTCCTCACTGACCCCTCCCTCCGACCATGGCAGGGCTTTTTCTTTAACCCCGTCATGGCCGGCCCTGCGCTGATGTCTTGTTGTTTTGCTCCGGGCCTCTCTTGACTATGGTATAAATACATTAACCCCTTATCTGCTAAGCCCCCCACATTTTTACTCAACCTTTACCTTAATAAATAACTGACACCACTACTGTAATCTTTGGAGTAAAAACTGGCCGTAGCAGCCTCCATTTATTTTTAAATAACCTTTTAAATATTAAATAACATTAAATAACATTTTCACACATAAACCTTTATTAGACCTGAGATACACATTTTAACCCTGCTGGTGCTGGACTTTGCAGGCACATTAACACACTTGTAACCATTCTAAAAAGTTTTATGAGCACTGCAGTACCTAACTCTGGTCTTAGGCCTCAAGCCGAAACTGACTCAAAGACGACCAACTGACCGCAGTACCCCCATTAACCACTTGCCAGCTACACCTTGGTAGACTGGACTAACAGCCCCTTCAGAACCCATACCACCTCTGGGTAATGGCATCCACTTCAGGGTAATTTCTTCTCCTGCAAAGTCCAAAACACCCGCCACCAGCACCCAAAGGTAACTCCTTACCTTTGGGCGCACCTCCACACCCTCAATGCTCGCTGTATCCCGTCCTGTAGGCCCAACACCCACATGTCAATCCCCACGTCGGTCAAATGAACTCCATCTTTCAGCTGATACCTCCACGTATCCACCTCCAACTCAGGGTGTTTAACCACCAACCCGCCGTTCCGGATCACAAATTTAGCAACGTCCCGATTAATTTTTTTCCTGGCCCTGTTCACACCTTCCCACGATCTAGCCATCCGCCATGAAGACCTGCCCACAATGTCAGACCATATCACTACCGTATCCGGGTAGGACATGCGAATCCTCAAGAAATCAAACTTGATGTCTCGTGCGACATCCAACATAGAACGCACCCCCAAGTCGTTTCCCCCCGCATGGATCAACAAAACGTCCGGCGGTCGGTCCAAGCGTGCAAACTTGTGCACTTCCGGCACCACCCTGCTCCACAACATCCCCGGGAACCCCAACCACCGCACCATCGCTTCCTGTCTGGGGACCCCCAGCTGGCGACCGTTCGGCCGCATATCCGCTCTCGCAGCCCCCCTACGAACGAAGGAGTGGCCTATTATCCATACCAGTCCCTGTCCCGCACCTGAAAGACAGCAAGTAAGAAATCCATCACCACAAGCCCATCGGGAGACGCTCCCCTCCCGACTCCCAACATGTTCCCTTAACCAAACAAAAACAAAACCCCGATACACTCCCCATCCCCCTTGGAGGTGGCCTGACATGAACTTTACCTGGACATCTATTGTTTTGCACCCCCGCTCCCCCCTAGTTCTACCATGAGCTGAGGTCTGACATATAATCGAAATCTCCTTGACTCCCATCTACCAATCCTTTTCACCAATTCATCGTCCAAGCCACAACGTACTGCTTCTGTCGCGGCACCAATCCGAAAGGAATGCGCCGAGAACTCCTGAGCCACCAGGCCCAATGCCCCCAAACACCGTCTGAACACTGTCACGAACTGATACCGTGACAACGCCGTCCCATCCTCGTGCAGCAAGAATGAGCCACTTAACTCTGGCCGTACATCCAAAAATTCCCGCACTACCCTAACCGGGCATAATTCCGACCCTTCAATAGGGAAGACTCGCACCACTTTACCCCTCCCTTTCTGGTCCGTCTTGGACCGGCGTAGCAACAAAGCGACCCCGTCTTGATTCCACACCACATCATCAG
The DNA here is from genome assembly GCF_905171775.1 of Rana temporaria. Lineage (NCBI taxonomy): Eukaryota > Metazoa > Chordata > Amphibia > Anura > Ranidae > Rana > Rana temporaria. Next base: position 5,376,119 of record NC_053490.1, on the reverse strand, counting down.
CCAACATGCCACCCTGCACCTTCTTCGAGGGGCTAACCAACTCCCCCACCCTAAAAGCTCCAAAGAACGCCAAAGCGAACGCCGCGCGAAACAATAACACTTCAAACCGGGATGAACACAATGTCCCCAACTTTTCCATAATACCCCTCAATATTGCAAACGACACAGGGCGACGGGAATCCGCCTGACGCCCCTGCTTCCTGTAACCCTTTAGAGCCTGCCGGACACAAAATTCCTTAGTAAAGTCCGGGCGCCCTTGCCACTTAAACAGGAAAGCCAATCCAGCCAATTTTTTGTCCATCATGGACGGAGAAACCCCGGCCTCCATGTTCCTGCCCAAGAAATACAGCACCAAACCCCTGACCTCGGGACCGGCCGGGTCCACCTCGGCCTCCCTAACCAGAGCCTGCCATTCCGCCCACACCTTCTCATACGCCCTCCAGGTGTTCACACTTACCGACCTTCTGATCCAATCGGAGACGATTCCAACGGAATCCTCCAAAGCCACTCTGGACAGGGGACACCTTGCTCCTCTGCCTCCGGCACCAGCTCCCGGAACCTGTCCCACTGAAAGCGAGACAGAGCATCAGCTACTACATTCTCCACCCCCGGTAGATGCACCGCATATACAAATATGTTCAACTGCAAACAGCGCAGCACCAGGTGCCGTAACAGCCGAATAACTGGAGGAGAAGACGCCGTAACTCTGTTGATCACCTGGACCACCCCCATATTGTCACCATGGAACCGCACCTTCCGATCCCGGAAGGCCGCACCCCACAATTCTACTGCCAGCACCACCGGAAACAATTCCAACAGCACCAAGTTCTTTGTGAACCCCGCCTCCAACCAGGCCTGAGGCCATGAGCCCGCACTCCATTGCCCTTGAAAATATGCCCCAAAACCTGCGCCTCCAGCCGCATCTGTGAACAACTCCATGTCAAAGTTGCTAACCGGACCGGACATCCACAAGGCCCTGCCGTTGAAGGAGTCCAAAAAGGAGTGCCATACCAACAAATCCTCCCTATGTTCCTTCCCCAGGCGCACATAGTGCCTGGGCGACCTGACACCCGCTGTAGCCGCCGAAAGGCGCCTGCAAAAGACCCTCCCCATGGGGAGAATGCGGCAAGCAAAATTTAGCTTCCCCAGGAGCGACTGAAGCGCTCGGAGTTGCACCTTCCGCAAGCCCACCATCTCCTGAATCTCGGCCTTGAGGCCCACCAACTTGTCCAGCGGTAACCTACATTCCATCCTCTCTGAATCGATCACGATGCCCAAGAATTGGATGACCGATCTCGGTCCTTCCGTTTTCTCGGGCGCCAGCGGCACACCAAATCGCTCCGCAATGTGCTCCAAAGTGGCCAACAGCACTGCGCAAATCTGCGACCCCGCCGGCCCAATACAGAGAAAGTCGTCCAGATAGTGGATCACGGAGCTTACGCCGGACACATCCCGAACCACCCACTCCAGGAACGAACTAAACCGTTCAAACAGCGCGCAGGAAATGGAACAGCCCATCGGCAGACACTTGTCTACGTAGAACTCCCCACCCCACTGGCAGCCCAAGAGCCTGAAACTATCTGGGTGGACAGGCAGGAGCCGAAACGCAGCCTCAATGTCCGACTTGGCCATCAAGGCCCCCCGGCCATACCGCCTGACCCAGCCCACCGCAGCATCAAAAGAGGTGTAACTCACCGTACACTCCTCCATGCTGATGGCGTCGTTCACCGACCCCCCCTTCGGAAACGACAAATGATGAATAAGCCGAAATTTGTTCGGCTCCTTCTTAGGCACCACCCCCAACGGGGAAACCACCAAGTCGTCCAAGGGAGGCGAGACGAATGGGCCCCCCATACGGCCCAATGCCACTTCCTTCTGCAGTTTCTCTGAAACCACATCCGGGTGTTGTAACGCTGAACGTAAATTCTTAGCCACCGGGGGGACCACGGACAAAGAGCACGGAATGTTAAAACCCACCGAGAAACCCCTTTCCAACGACAGGGCGGCCGCCCTATCAGGATATCTACCGAGAAACGGTCGCATCCTTTCCACCATCACCGGAGTCCTCCCTCTTACTTGAAGAATCTCCGGGACGTCCCTTGCCTTGCTTAAAACACCGGGAAGAGGGGTGATTGCCACCACAGCCGGAGCACTCGTGCTTGAACCGGCAAGACCCTCCGAACCTGCAGTTTCCTTCGTTAAACTGCCAGCAGACCCCCTTCTTCTTTCCGGCCGACTGTCCTGGGGAAGAGGTTCCACCGGCCCCCCCCTGAAAAAACGGCGTGGACGTCCGTGGGGCCGACATAAGCCGCATCCAAAGGCCAATGTCCTTAGTGTCCCACCTAATATCCGGCCTGATAGCCCGGCGTTGCCGGAACTGCTCATCATACCGGAGCCACCCCGTGCCCCCGTAACACCGGTAGGCCTCGCTAATCGCCTCCTGGTAACTGAAAAGCGCCGAACAATGTTCGGGGTTTTTCTCACCGATCACGCTCGCCATGATCGAATAGGCCTGCGACCAATTCGCAAAAGTCCTAGGTATAAGCCTATACCTCCTCTTCTCCTCGTCCTCTTTCTTGGACTCTTCCGGCTTAACCCTATCAAGGTTAAACTTTTCCAGCGGTAACAACGCAAATATCTCTACATATTCACTCTTCCAAATCTTTTCCCGCACCTCCGGCTTCAAATGCGAACCCAGCGGTGCCTCCCAGCACGTGTAAACCTCCCCTTTAGCCGCGTCCGCCAACCGGACCAACTCTCTCTTCTTCGCGGAATCGACCCCCGCATCCCCCTTTTCCGTAGGCGGCACCACGGCACCTGCCGCCCCAGCCCCTACCTCTTGTCCCTTGTCCACAGGCACCACAGCCCCCGGCACGGCGACCGCTAATGCAGGTGCCGTAACCCCGGATCCCCCCGCCGTTCCCCATGCTGCCGCCGGGCTAACGGCGGGGCTGACCCCACCCTTCAGCTGGCTAACCAACGTCTCCAAACCCGCCAGGAACCGGTGCAAACCGGCATCCTCTCTCGACCGTTCCCCCAGTGTACCCGAATCACCACTACTCACCCCTGCGGGCACCCCCCCACGACTACGGGGACCCCCCCCCTGTCCCCCCGCTAACACCCCCACATTTTGTAAAATAGAAGGCAAAGCCAAAAACGACTCACCGGGCTGTCTGGAAGCAATCCCACCAGCCGTCCGGCTTGGCTCCCGCGCTGCGACCTCCGTCCTGGGCACCACTTCCTCCTCCGACAGCTCCCCTTCCGATCGATCTCCATGCCGACCCTCCTCACCAGATGAAAGCCCTCCAGGCGACTCGGGCCTGGGAGCCGCGGGCCCAGAGCTGGACTCACTCTCGCTGCGCGCCCTGGACCCGTGCACCGACTTCCGCATAGCTTTTCTCGGCGCCTCGGACACTCTGCCGTCTTCCCCTCCCCCTCGCTCCCTCACCACGGGGCTGGATTGGAGGTGGCTAGCCGCGGATGCTGAAGAGCTAGCCACCGCAGGGACAGATGTGCTTCGCCGAGGCTCTCGGCCCACCGGTGCACAACCGGGGTTGGAGCCCGCATCCCTCCGATCTTCTCGCCGAGCGGACCTGGCCGCCGCCTTGGAGCCCCCTGGCCGCCCCCTCCCCGTTCCCCGCTGCCGATCGGTGTCCTCCTGGCGCCCCCCCGCCGCCGCCGCTGTCCGTTTTGCGGGTGGGCCCGAGGCGGCCCGGATGGGGCTGCCCCCTCTCCTGTGGGACCGGGTGGACGGTCCCGGGGAATAGCGTGCCGGAGGCCGGGACACCCTGGATCGCGGGGTGTAATCCGCCCCCCCCCCGGACAGGTGGGCTGCTGGCTACATCCTGGGTGGCAGTATGAGCCCCCCCCGCTCGCGGGGTGCCCCCCCCGCCCCCCCGGCCGGATGAATCGTTCCCCGTGTCCCCGTGCGGGAGGAGTGGCCCCAGCATGGACTGCAGCCACCCCTCACCGCGGCGATCCGCCTCCTGCCTGAGCTGGGCAATCATGGCCTCGACCCCAGCCATGGTACAGGCCGCTGGATGAGCTTAAAATTGAGTCCCCGGCTGCGGCCTAGCGGCGCTCGTTTTTTTTTTTTTTTTTTTTTTTTTTTTTTTATCAGGGCCTAGCTTCCCCCAGCAGCGCTGACCTAAAACGCCGAAAAAACGGTAAAAAAGGCACCCGATCGCGGCCTACCTCACCCCTTTTCGTTTCTGGCAGAGCAGCAAGTCCCCAGCAGGCACAGAAACTTCTCCCCACGTGTTAACCGGGAAGCGTGGGAGGGGAAATATATAACCTCCCTCCCATCGCTCTCCTTCCTCACTGACCCCTCCCTCCGACCATGGCAGGGCTTTTTCTTTAACCCCGTCATGGCCGGCCCTGCGCTGATGTCTTGTTGTTTTGCTCCGGGCCTCTCTGTATCTGACCTCTCGTTGTGACCCGGGATTGATACTGACTACTCTGCTCTTCTCCTGGACCCGACCCTCGGCTTGCTTAACGGACCTTGCCCCGCTATCTGTGCTTGACCCCCAGGCCTGCATCTCGGACCTGCTACTAATTGTCTCCAGCACCTGACCTTCTGCTTGTGTTTTGGACTTGTTACTTGTCTCCAGGGCCGCCATCAGGAATTATGGGGCCCCTTACACAGCTTCAGGCATGGCCCCACTGGAGCAGAGAAAACGGGGGGGGGGGGGGGGGGTGTGCTTCCGCCTCAAATTCAGAAGCGAGGGGGCTACCGCGAATTGAGGGGGTTGTCCTGGGGACCCCTTACAAAAAATAAAAAAAATAAAAAAATATATACGGTATATAAATAAAATTATAAAAAAAAGGCAAGGTAGCCATCCGGGCCCCTGGGGACCTATGTTTTCTTTAATAAAATAAAATAAAATAAAAATTTATTAAAAAAAAACTTTGTTTCTTAAATTAAAAAAAGAGAGGTTGCCATCCGGGGCCCTGGGGACCCCTTACAAAAAAATAAAAGAAATAAAAAATATATATATAAATACAATTATTTAAAAAAGGCAGGTTAGCCATCCGGGCCCCTGGGGACCTAAGTTCTCTTTAATAAAAAAAATAAAAAATAAAAATTAAATAAAAAAAATAATTTTTTCATAAATAAAAAAAGGAAGGTTGCCATCCGGGGCCCTGGGGACCTTCAGACCCCTGGGGACCTCTGGGCCCTTTAATAAAAAAATTAAAACAATTTTTTTATAAAAAAAAAGGGGGGGTTTGCCATTCGGGGGCCCTGGGAACCTCTGGGCCCTTTAATAAAACAAAAAATGTATAAAAAAAAAATATATAAAATAAATAAATAAAAAAAGGGGGGTTGCCGTTCGGGGCCCTGGGGACCTTAAGGCCCCTTACAAAAAAAATTAAACATAAATAAATAAAAAAATGTATAAAAAAGGGGGTTGCCATTCGGGGCCCTGGGGACCTTCATGCCCCCTACAAAAAAAATTAAACATAAATAAATAAAAGATGTTATAAAAAAAAGGGGGGTTGCCATTCGGGGCCCTGGGGACCTTCAGGCCCCTTACAAAAAAAATTAAACATAAATAAAAAAAAGGGGGTTGCAATCCAGGCCCCTTACAGGTGTACTGCCTGTACCCCCCTAATGATATCTCCAGCTAGGGTCCTGCAAAGAGCTGCACCCATCTGTGTTTGACCCTCAGCCTGCTCTTGTTGGATTACCTTCTTGCCTACGCACAGCTGTTCAGCTCTACCAAGATCACCTTGCAAGACCTACCCATCCTGCTGGTAGCCAGTGCCTCTTCGTGCCACCCCCCCCCGTATCATCTCCAGGGGGGCGGAGTGCGCCTAGTCGCAAGGGTGAACCGCTCTCGGCCTCGGTAAGTACACACCTGACACTTATCTAGTGCTGCACAGTAGCATTCAAATATTATTGCATGCACTGTGCTGTGGATCTCAAAAAAAGGACACTGCTGATTGGAGGAAAACTGCTTGGTGACAAAAAAGGGGGGGTGCTGTGAGTCCAGGACACAGCCCTGGACACAGCATCATCTGGTACGCGGGACTGTCCCAAAAAATCCGGGACAGTTGTCATGCATGCGATACCTTTTTCTTTTTACCGGCCTCCTGCAAATATCTGCACAGCAGCATTCCAGTTTTACTGCATGCCCTATGCTGTGGATCTCAAAAATGGAGACTGCTGATTGGAGGAAAACTGCAGAGATTACCCCACTTATGAGCTGCTCTTTAATTACCGTATTTATCGCGGTATAACGCGCTCCCGCGTATACCGCGCACCCCTAAAGTTGCCCCGAATCCTGTGGAAAAAAAGTTTTTTTTGTACTTACAGTTTTGGTGTCTTGCGCAGCGTCCGTCGGCGGCCTCGTCGGGTCCGGCGTCCGTCTGCGGCTTCGGGTGTCCTCTTCGTCGGGTCCGGCGTCCTTCTGCGGCTTCGGGTGTCCTCTTCGTCGGGTCCGGCGTCCTTCTGCGGCTTCGGGTGTCCTCTTCGTCGGGTCCGGCATCCTTCTGCGGCTTCGGGTGTCCTCTTCGTCGGGTCCGGCGTTCTTCTGCGGCTTCGGGTGTCCTCTTCGTCGGGTCCGGCGTCCTTCTGCGGCTTCGGGTGTCCTCTTCGTCGGGTCCGGCATCCTTCTGCGGCTTCGGGTGTCCTCTTCGTCGGGTCTGGCGTCCTTCTGCGGCTTCGGGTGTCGTCTTCGTCGGGTCCGGCGTCCGTCTGCAGCTTCGGGTGTCGTCTTCGTCGGGTCCGGCGTCCTTCTGCGGCGTCCTCCCCGCTTGTTTCCCGCGCGGAGTTTGAATACTGCGCCGACATATACAGAGCGCAGTACACTCGTGTATTGTCGGCAATGCTCGGCAACTCTCGCGCTGACGTCCTGTACGTCCAGGACGTGAGCGTGGAAGGAGCCGAGACTGCCCGACTATACCCGAGTGTACTGCGCTCGGTATATGTCGGCGCAGTATTCAAAACTCGGCGTGGGTATCGGCGTATACCGCACACCCACGATTTTCCCTGATTTTCAGGGCAATAAATACGGTATTGTATCTGAAACACAAGACCAGCTGAACCGTACTCATTTGATTTGATGGGTAAGCAGGGGAGGACTGGGCCAGGGGGCAGGGTGGCAATGGCCTCCTAGGCCGCTCTAACTTATGTTCAAAACGGCCGGCAGCCGCTGCCCTCTACCATTTTCTTTTTTTATTCTGCACTAGGAAGGGGGGCACGGGCCACAGTGACTGACCACTAGCTGTTGCATTCCAGGAGTTGTAGTCCTAGCTTAAGCTTCCGGTGGGTGGGAAACAGAGCAGCGCAGAGGAAATTACAACTCCCTGGGACCGGATTCTTGGAAGCAGGCAGAGGCAGTGCGTGCCAGAGATTCGGGACGCAGGGCTGCAGGGCTGGGTGCAACTTGACCCCAGGACCAGGAGCATTACTCCCCCAGGAGGCCCTGGTGTGCAAGGACCTGCTGGGCTGAGATCACTGAGGTGAGAGACCCTAACACCCCTAGCTGACCCCCCATCTCCCCCCCATACACCCTATGTAACCTGCCCCAGTGATCAGGCTGCATTGATGGGCACTGGAGTTGGCTGCACTGATGGGCACTGGTGAGGCTGCATTGAAAACCAGGTGGGCCATGGATGGTGAGCTCATTCGGTGGTTCATCTGGTCACTTGACTGGACTTGTCCCCCAGGCCTAAGGCTGCCAGCCCTTAAATTATTCGCTTAAATTCAGAGCTTTCCTTCTATTCTACCACTAGATGTCCCCGGTCTTTGCTGAGCATCAGTCATGCAGGATGACCAAGGACATCCTATGATTGCAGGGCGTCATGGCCTCGCCCCTTAACAGGGCGTCGCTACAGCTTACCTCATTCACGGTATATTGAAGCGCCAGGCCTTAAGAAGAGGGTGTCATGGATTTGCAGTAATGTTTGTCTGTCAGCTTACCTCTCCTCCATGCGTTCACCTTTAGAGGCCAGCCACTCTCACCTGGCTGCTTAACCACTTAAGCCCTGGACCATTATGCAGCTAAAGGACCTGGCGCCTTTCTGCGATTCGGCACTGCGTCTCTTTAACTGACAATTGCGCAGTCGTGCGACGTGACTCCCAAACAAAATTTGGCGTCCTTTTTTTCCCCACAAACAGAGCTTTCTTTTGGTGGTATTTGATCACCTCTGCGGTTTTTATTGTTTGCGCTATAAACAAAAATAGAGCGACAATTTTGAAAAAAATTCAATATTTTTTACTTTTTGCTATAATAAATATCCCCAAAAATTATACCGTATTTTCCGGCATATAAGCCGACTTTCTAACCCCTTAAAATCTTCTTAAAAGTCGGGGGTCGTCTTATACGCCGGTAACCTAACATCCTTACCTTATCCGAAGACATGCAGAATCGCGGCCATACGTTTTTTCAAAAGCCGCGCCTCCTACGTCTTCTGTTCCGTGATAGGTGGAACACTCAGCTTCCCAGGAGGCACTGTGTTTAGTGTTCGCCTATCACGGAGGCCCTCTCGTCCTGTGTTTAGTGTTCGCCTATCACGGAGGCCCTCTCGTCCTGTGTTTAGTGTCCGCCTATCACGGAGGCCCTCTCGTCCTGTGTTCAGTGTTCGCCTATCACGGAGGCCCTCTCGTCCTGGGTTTAGTGTCCGCCTATCACGGAGGCCCTCTCGTTCTCGGACGAGAGGGACTCTGTGATAGGCGAACACTGAACACAGTGCCTCCTGGGAAGCTGACTGTTCCGCCTATCACGGAACAGAAGACGTAGGAGGCGCGGCCGCGATTCTGCATGTCTTAGGATAAGGTAAGGGCACAGCGAGTCTGGCATGTAATGGGGCACAGTCTGGCATGTAATGGTGGCACCGTGAGGCGAGGCATGACTAGTAGGAAGGGGGTAGTCTTATACGGCGAGTATATCCCAAAACCAACATTTTGGCTGGAAAATAAGGGGGTCGTCTTATACGTCGGCAAATACGGTATATATATAAAAAAAAAATTCCCTCAGTTTAGGCCGATACGTATTCTTCTACCTATTTTTGGTTTAAAAAATCGCAATAAGCGTTTATTGATTTGGTTTATGCAAAATGTATAGCGTTTACCAAATAAGGGGATAGTTTTATTTATTTATTTATTTTTTCTAGTAATGGCGGCAATCAGCGATTTTTTTTTTTTTTCATGACTGCGACATTATGGCGGACACATCGGACACTTTTGACACTATTTTGGGACCATTGTCATTTTTTATCATTGTCTGCTAGTCGCACCCGACCTTCGGCTTATCCCCTTACTATCTTCCTGTAACCTACTGTGAGCGTGAGCTGGGAGACTCTGGGGGCCACGACCTGGAGCCAGTTGCAGCCCAGTCCATCCTCACCACTAGAGGCTCTGGTGAACACCTGCAGGCTCTTATGCCGCGTACACACGATCATTTTTCAGCATGAAAAAAACTTTGTTTTAGAAAAATGTCATTTAAAATGATCGTGTGTGGGCTTCAAATCTTTTTTCGGGTTCTGAAAAACGACAAAAAAAAATTCCAACATTCTGCATTTTTTTAACGACGTTTTTAAACGATGTTGTTTTTCCGGTTGTAAAAAATGATCGTGTGTGGGCTAAAACGACGTTAAAAAAAACGCGGAAGTTCAGAACCAAGTTCAGAACCAAGTTATGAGACGGGAGCGTTCATAATGGAGTAAGCACATTCATCACGCTGTAACAGACAGAAAAGCGCGAATCGTCTTTTACTAACACGGAATCAGCTAAAGCAGCCCCAAGGGTGGCGTCATCCACATGGAACTTCCCCTTTAGAGTGCCGTCGTACGTGTTGTACGTCACTGCGCTTTGCTAGAGCATTTTTTTTAAACGATGGTGTGTGGGCAACGTCGTTTTAATGATGAAGTTGGAAAAACGTTGTTTTTTTTCTACATGCCGAAAAACATTGTTTTTTTTTCATGCCGAAAAATGATCGTTAGACTCCGCGCCCTGGGGAATCTTATGCTCTAGCTCCCTGTGGAAACCGTGTTGGTTCTCCAGTGGACCTGCCTTCCTTAAAGCAGAGTTCCACCCTAAAAATGTACTTTCTATTAACAGCTTGCCTTTAATATAAAAAACATTTTTTTACTCACTTCTATCTGGTTGTTACTAGGCAGATTTCGTAATCCTGCCTAATTCCTGGTCCTAGGTAGTTCAACTTCCTGTCCTAAGACCCCATTGCCTCCTGGGAAATGATGACACGCATTTCCCAGGAGTCTCTGGGCATTACTGTGCCTAAAAATCTCCCAGCATGCACCTCTCCCTGAAAACCAGGAAGAAGAAGGAACTGGGCTTCACATGCCCCCACATATGATGGATACGCCCACAACATGAGCTGGAGGATATAAGGCAAGTGTTTGCAATGATTTCTGGAATGATTGGGGAGCTATTAATATGTGTTAGGGACTATTTAACCACTTGAGCCCCGGACCTTTAGGAAGGTAAAGGACCTGGCCAGTTTTTGCGATTCGGCACTGCGTCGCTTTAACTGACAGTTGCCCGGTCGTGCAACGTGGCTCCCAAACAAAATTGGCGCCCTTTTTTTCCCACAAATAGAGCTTTCTTTTGGTGGTATTTCATCACCTCTGATGTTTTAATTTTTTGCGCTATAAACAAAAATAGAGCGACAATTTTGAAAAAAAATCAATATTTTTTACTTTTTGCTATAATAAATATCCCCAAAAAATATATAAAAAAACATTTTTTTTCCTCTGTTTAGGCCGATACGTATTCTTCTACTTATTTTTGGTAAAAAAAAAATTGCAATAAGCGTTTATTGATTGGTTTGCGCAAAATCTATAGCGTTTACAAAATAGGAGATAGTTTTATTGCATTTTTATACATTTTTTTTTTTTACTACTAATGGCGGCGATCAGCGATTTTTTTTTCGTCACCGCGACATTATGGCGGACACTTCGGACAATTTTGACACATTTTTGGGACCATTGTCATTTTCACAGCAAAGAATGCTATAAAAATGCACTGATAACTGTGAAAATGACATTTGCCATTTAGGAGTTAACCACTAGGGGGCGCTGAAGGGGTTAGGTGTGACCTCATATGTGTTTCTAACTGTAGGGGGGCGGGGCTGGACATGTGACGTCATTGATCGTGTTTCCCTATATATATGCCACAACGAAGAACAGGGAAGGTGTGTTTACACACCTCTCCCCGTTCTTCAGCTCCTGTTGACCGATCGCTGAACACCGGCGGCGATCGGGTCCGCGTGTACCGCGGGCGTGGTCACGGAGCTTCGGACCGGGTCGCGTGCACAATGTATAGTATAGGTATCCGTATCAGTCATAAGATTTTTGCTCGGCACTTGTCGGATTTTTTTTTTGATTTCAATAAATTTTTATTGAGTTTTTAAACAGGATTACAGTCATCACATAAGCTTTTCAAAAAAATGCATAAAGCCCCTAGGGGCGGTTAACATCATATTGCGATTAAAACGAATAAATGCAAAGAAAATAATAATAATTAAATCCGGGAAGGTAAGTGAGATAATAGAAGGACTACCCGAAAGTCAGTTTAAGGCGGGTATAAGAAAGATCATCAAGACCTGTGAAGATAGTACCTTGTTGGAAAGGGTCCGGGCCCAAGGGTAATCCGAAGCCTAAGCCCTCAGCACCCCAAATGGGAACCTGCTGTGCCAAGAGTAAGGCCCCCGGCCCCCCCACCCCTTCTCCCACCCCCACACCACTCTCACTAATGCGGGTAAGAATTCTGAAACAATCTGAGAGAAGCTCAAGGAGTGTCCTTCCCAAAAAAAAAAAAAAAAAAACCCTAATATAAGTATAATATTCCGGAAGACCATAACCCCGTGATAATCGCTCAGGTAGGTAGTCAAGAGAACGTTGAACGAAAGGGATAGCAAAAAAAAGGTAGCTAAATAGAAAAGATGAGAGAGAAAAAGGGAGGAGGGGCAGGGAAGGGAGGGGGAGTATGATGCCTAACTGTAATCATGAGAACAGTCAAACTTATTCATATACAGGGACAAGAGGAACACCGACATAATCAGCCCAGGGAGCCCAAGTTTCATGGAACATCTTAGACGAATCAGCCAGTATGCTGGATAATTTTTCTTGAATCATGATCCACGAAATTTTCTGCTTGACTATCGAAACCAGTGGCTTGGGCTGTTTCCAGGATTTGGCAATGGCAATTTTGGTACCAAGTAGTATAAAGTGTATTAATTTTTGTGTAGTCTTGGCAATACGTGGAACATGGGCATTTAGGAGGGCAACTTCGGGGGTCCTAGGAACTCGACAACCTGTCACCTTGTTTATCATATTGAAAATGAATCTCCAAAAGGAGCGGATCCTAGGACATTCCCACCATATGTGGGCCATGGTGCCCCGCAGTTGGCAACCCCTGAAGCATTGGGGGTCCCCACCAGGGAAGATGGCTGCTAGTCTGGATGGAGTGAGGTACCATCTGGTGATAACTTTTACGCTTGCCTCCATCAAGGAAACCCCCTGGATACCCCGAAAAGATCTAAAGAAGGCTTTGTGCCAATTCTCTTGGCTAATGCTTATTTGAAAGTCAGCCTCCCAGGCCTCCATGTAAGACGTTTTAATTATTGGGTGAGTGAGGGCTGAGTAGATCACAGAGATGCCCCCTCTCCGCTCCATGGCTTGACCACACCAAATTTCATACGAGGTAAAGTCAGGGGGTTGGGGCCTAGACTTCCAGATGGTATGTAGAAATTGTGAAATCTGCTGAAAGTGGGCCTTCTCCGATTCGGGCAGTTTCAGGGTATGGATACAGTAAGCTAGGGAGATAGGACCACTAGAGGTAAAATACTGTCCTATCCAATACAGCCCCTTGTCCAGCCACCATTTAAACTCTGAAGATTGTAACCCAGGTGGGAAATCAGGGTTATTAAAAATATGGGCTAAAGGGCGGGCACATGAAGTTAGACAGGTGTTGTGTCTGAGGCGATCCCATAGGGCAAAGGATTGAGAAAGCACTGGGTATAAGATAGAAGGACGAGATCTGATAGGGGACCACAGGAGGTAGTCTAGAGGAGTAGTGGGAATAGCTTGCTTCTCTATACTGACCCATTCTTGTATATTGTGTTTGGCATATAAGGAGGAGAATTGTGCTAATCTAGCCGCAAGAAAATATTTGTGGAGGTCAGGGAGACCCAGTCCTCCCTTGCCTCTATGACGGAAGAGTGTGTCCTGTGGTATACGATATCCCGATGTGCCCCATACATACTTAAGCAATTTACTTTGAAAAGATTTTAGGTGATTCCTCCTTATTGGGATAGGAAGGGAGCGAAAGAAGTATAAAAGTCTAGGGAACAGGGTCATCTTGATAGAGTTGATCCTGCCTATCCAGGAGAGATTTAATTTAGACCATGTATGAAGATCAGCCTCTAGTTTTTTATAGATGGGGGGGTAATTAAGATTGTAGAGAGCTTCTGTCTTGGTGGCCAGAGAAATGCCCAGATATTGGATAGAGGATTCACTCCAGCTGAAGTTAAAGAACTGTTTAAGGTCCAAAACCACTTGGGGGTTAGGGATACGGATTTTTTTTTTATGTGTCTCTTCCTGCCCTGGCTGACAGTGATCCGATCTCCTACCCCCCCCCCCCCCAGGCCTTCTGTTCAGTCCCAGCGATCATCAGGTTTCCCCTGATTAAATGTCCCAACTCATTAGAGGAACCTAAATGAGCACCCTGAGGCTGTGCACACAACCGCCATACCGATCTGTCACACTGCTCACATCTGAAGAGGAGGAAGACACCATGACAGGTCAACCTGCCCTGGTCATGATCCTCCCAAGTCTGGATCATTAAACCCTCCGGCTAACTCAGATATAAAGTCACCACGCAGCAACAAGACGTATCGTGATTCACAATGCCATCCGTCACTAATCTAATTCCAGGCATGCTATGCAGTGTTTGAGTGGGAGAAAATGGAAACTCTACGCAGATAGTATTCTCCCAAAGACAAACTTCTTCACCACTCCAGCCAGAGCGGGTATAGTGCATCTGGATAGGCCTCTCTCACCAGCCTAGCAGCCAGAGTGTATTTAGGATTTGTGTTGCCCTAGGCCTGACTAAATTCGTGCACCCCCTAATTTAAATATGACCCAACCCTTCTTGTCAAGGCCACACCCATTTCTGTTTAAGACCCACCCTGAAATTTTTGAGTGAGGACACTAGTTCTTAGGGCCTGGGGGCGGGGGGGAATTGGATTCCCTTAATTTGTGTAGCGCTACCCCCGGAGGAGCCGCTGATTAGATTTGGGATCGGCGTGTTTAAGTTACCTCTATTCTGTGTCTAGGGGTGATGGTAGTGAAGAGAGCAGTAACAGAATGTCCAGGACCGTTGGTTGGGTTTTCAAATGCTTTATTTTCCCGGTCAAACACGACCAACATGTAACTTGAGGTAGACAGGATAGGTTGGTGAAGGAAGAGCAACGTCACAGTATCAGGCTATGGATAGTAAAGGCAGTCCTGCCCTCTGTAGTTATTCTCGTCCATGTCGCCACTCCCGCCGGAGTGGGTAAAAGTGCCCCTGGACAGACCTCTCTCACAGGCCTGGCAGCCAGAGCGCCACTCAAAGCTTCTTGGAGGAACAAGTCGACTTGGCTCTGATTAAATTAAGTTGTTAGATGAGACCTCTGCCACAGGCCTAGTGCTGAAATTTGTGAACGATAGAGCGAATCCTCCCAGTATGTCTCTTGGGGTCTCTTGGGGTCAAGATGTTTATTTTGATAGGTGTATTCTATGTAATGGCTTTTGGCACATTGATCTCACCCAAGCATTGCTAGACCAGGGCACATTCCATAGGTGTTTTACCCCTTCCCCCAAGTCTACCAACAACTTTATGCAAGCAAACCACTCTGATTATAAGAGTCAGGGCCGATCCGCCCTATAGGCTCGCTATGCAAGCCGCTTAGGGCCCCCCAAATTACTAGAGGCCCCGCCTGGTGAAAAGTCATTTTCGGCCCCTCACCCCGCTTCTCAACTCGCTGGCTGCATGGGAGAAGAGGTAAGAAGTCAGCACCCCCCTCTTCTCACTTTAATGTAAGATTTAATTTCCAACAGCAGAACACCCCCTCCCCCGCTTCTCAACTTTAATCTTTAATGTGACATGTCATTTTGCTTAGGGCCCCAGGGAGGTCAGGATCGGCACTCATTAGAGTGACTTGGTCTACTCTTTGCATGCAGAGATGGACAGAGAGACTTCAAACCTGATACCGTTTACATAGTTCCGGTCCAACCTCATACAATAGGAACACAAGACCTGGGGGACCTGTGCAATGCTTTGAGGTAAGTTACCAATCCCATTTACCACAAATGGGGACACTGAGCACCAATAAAAGGGGGTCGTATATACGAAGAAAGAGAGAGAAATCGAAATCAACCAAATCTACACATACAGTAGCTGAAAAGTCAGATTTGGTTGGACCGCTCCTTTAAGTGTTTCTTGCCAAATTCACTAATTCCCCTTATTCTCTAATTATTTGCTCTTTGCTAATAATGAGTATTTCATAGTACCCCATCATTTATTTCACATGAAAAGTGAGTGAGACTCCATGATAATGGAATGTTATATATTATTAGCGGCGCAATGAAGGTGAGGGCCGGGGGGCCCCGGCTGAGGTGGGATCCCGCCGCTGGCGACGGCCCGGCAGGGATTTCAGGTGCCAATGCTTGGCCACTTGGTTCTTCGAGAAGCCAGTTGGTGGTTGTAACGGAATGGCCCGTGATACCCAGAGACTTTTGAAGGATGCGGGGTACTCCGGTGCCAGCTTCACTAATGACTCTTGGGTCTAGGGTCCTCCTATGTCCAATAGGGGCGTAGGATGACTGAGAAATTATATCTCGGATTACATGAGATGGGACAGTAATGATAATTCATGTATTGCAGGATATCTTGAAATATTACAGGTGGTTAATTCTGACCCCAACAGGTCAATAGCAGAGTGACTCATTCATGTGGGGACACATAGACTGTTGAGGTGCTAATTAAGTCTACCTGGCTGTAGTGATAAAAGCTTGCTGTGTTTGCATTCTATTGTTAATTAAGCCTGGCTCCTAAGATATTTCATGGTGCTATGCTAACTAACCCTGTATTGTGTGAAAGTTCTATTGATGATAGATATGTGTTGGCAGTCTGAAAGGTCAGATGTCTGACCTTTCAGGTGTAGTGGATTAGCATGTCAATTATGTTTACTAAAGGGATGTGTTTTATGTAGCAGGTGAGAATAACTTATCGCAGAGCAAGACTGGGTAATGATCAGTAATTGGCTCATCTAAATGTGATCATCTAACGGAATGTGTATTGAGCACCCATTGTGTCATGTTGTGGGTGGCGTTGAGTCATTGGCCAGATTTGGCTTCTAACTGTATAAAAACCTGAGAGTTTACCATTAAAATGTTCATTCGTTGGGAACCAGAGACAGAGCTGTGTGTGTCTTGTTTCTGGGGGAAATCCAATGGATCGTGCCTGCTGGATTGTGGAGTGTCGGATAAGCTGTCTTGGGTTTGTGGAATGGAATATCGTAAATGGTGTTAACCCCTGACCGTTACAGTGGTTCATGCCAGTCTCCGCCCAAAGCTAAAATGACGGTCTCATGCAAGTGGCTTGCTATAGGGGCGCTCGGAAGGGAGGAGGAGCCAGGAGCCCCTTCCTAATGGAGAAGGAAAGGGGACTGCTCTGTGCAACACCATTGCACAGAGTAGGGAAGTATAACATGTTAGTTATTTTCGGAAAATAACAATGAAGCTTTGGGTTGGCTGACCCTTTCAAGTAAACATTTGCTGGGTGGGAACTAATGCTTGCAGAATAAGAGGTCAGTCGTGGTGTCCCACATGTTTCTCTAAGTGCCTCTAATAATTATCATATCTCGGCTCTGTAGTGGAATTCGCAATTAATATAATTTGAGATCAAACAGCTGCGACCTCTGGAAAGATGCTATTTTTACCCATTGCTAATGAAGATCTGTGAGGTTCAGACTCAGAGGGAATATTTAGGACAGTCCAGCATAACATGAACATTTTTCCTGAAAACTCCCCCCGGTAACACAGACGGCGTGCGGAGTGCCTCCAGTTTTCTTCCCGCTTACTAATTTCCTATCCCTTTGAATTTGCTCAACACGTACGCAGGATCTGCAGAGCTGTGCAATTTGTGCGCCCGTCTGATCACCTTATCTCAGGTCACGTCCCCTGGGCAGGACCGGTCTGGTTGAAATCAACGAGAGGCAGTGGCGGTCTGTCTATAGAGGGCGCTGGAGCGCCGCCCCCTCTGGCTCTGCACCGCCGGCGCCACTGAAATAACATAGATTCATGCATTGCATGAATCTATGTTATTGTTGCCAGCTGCCGCTGGTCTATTTAGGTGGCCGGACCTTGAGCGCCGACCACCTGAATAATGGCAGCTGGTTGGCTGTGCGGAAGTGCCTATCAGAGCCCTCGTCTCCCTGATGTCTTATCCAGGGAACGTACAGGGGGTGAGTTCCTTGGATAAGACTGACGGCCGTCTCAGCCAATCAGGTTCACCGATTCTGGTTATCGGTAACCTGATTGGCTGAAGCGTCACCAACGCGGGAGAAGACATCGAGGGACGTGGAAGGAGAAAGGTATATGCATTTTACAGGGCACAGTGGCGACAAAGGGCACAGTGGCGACAAAGGGCACAGTGGCGACAAAGGGCACAGTGGCAACAATGGGCACAGTGGCAACAATTAAAGGGCACAGTGGTGACAATTGGCACAGTGGCGACAATTGAGGGGCACAGTGGCTGCATTTGATGGCATGGCACAGTGGTGACAATTGATGGCACAGTGGCTGCGTTTGATGGCATGGCACAGTGGTGACAATTGATGGCACAGTGGCTGTATTTGATGGCATGGCACAGTGACTGCGTTTGATGGCATGGCACAGTGGCTGCGTTTGATGGCATGGCACAGTGACTGCGTTTGATGGCATGGCACAGTGGTGCGAATTGATGGCATAGTGACTGCATTTGATGGCATGGCACAGTGGTGATAATTGATGGCACAGTGGCTGCGTTTGATGGCATGGCACAGTGGTGACAATTGATGGCACAGTGGCTGCGTTTGATGGCATGGCACAGTGGTGCGAATTGATGGCATAGTGACTGCATTTGATGGAATGGCACAGTGGTAATAATTGATGGCACAGTGGCTGTGTTTGATGGCATGGCACAGTGGTGACAATAGATGGGCACAGTGGCTGCGTTTGAGGGAATGGCACAGTGGTGACAATTGATGGCACAGTGGCTGCGTTTGGCATGGCACAGTGGTGACAATTGATGGCACAGTGGCTGCGTTTGATTGCATGGCACAGTGGCTGCATTTGATGGGCACAGTGAGACTGCAATTTTTTTTTTCCGTTTGCACCCCCCCCAAAAATTTGGAGCACCAGCCGCCACGGACGAGAGGTTCCCCATTGACTGCGCAGGCGCAATCGGAGCCGACGGAAAAAACCCCGAGCCTGAACTGCTGCCTGTTCAGCAGCTGTAGACGCCCTCGCTCCCGATGCTTAGTTATACACGCCGCTCTATACTACACGCCGCTCTATACAGCAAGGGGCAGCAAGGGATGCATGTAAACATATTAGTAAAATCCTTTGCATGGATGCTGCCGAGTTACACCTACTTTATGGGGCATAACTTTACGAGGTACGTATAACTTACGCGCACTTGCGTCGGGCGCACGTACGTTCGTGAATCGCCGTATCTCCCTCATTTGCATATTTGAATAGAAAATCAATGGGAGCGCCAAATGCGTCCAGCGTAAATATGCGCCCACTCTATGCCGGCGTAGGCAAGTTACGTCGGTGGGATGAAGCCTGTTTTTAGGCGTATCTTAGTATGTGGGTCCGGCGCACAGATACGACGGCGCATATTTGCACTTACGCCACGTATCTGGAGAAACGTCGGCGCAAGTGCTTTGTGAATCCGGGTCATCAGCTGCAGTATTTGTAGTCGCTGGGGTAGATTCAGAGAGCAATTACGCCGGCGTATCCATAGATACGCCGCGTAATTGCTAAGTAGCGCCCGCATATATACTTTCTGTATTCAGAAAGCTAGATACGCCGACTTTAGCCTAAGATACGACTGGCATAAGTCTCTTACGCCATCGTATCTTAGGGTGCATTCTGACGCTGGCCGTACGTGCGCCCGGCGGTAGTTTTTTACGTCGTTTGCGTACGTCGTTTTCGTCGTAAGGCTGCTCCTGCTATTAGGAGGCGCAGCCAATGTTAAGTATGGACGTCGTTCGCGCGTCGCGATTTGAAATTTTTACGTCGTTTGCGTAAGTCGTCCGTGAATGGCGCTGGACGCCATTTACGTTCACGTCTATACCAATGACGTCCTTGCGACGTCAATTACCGCAATGCACGTCGGGAAATTTTAGGGACGGTGCTTGCGCAGTACGTTCGGCGCTGGAACGCGCCTAATTTAAATGATCCACGCCCCCTACGGGATCATTTGGATTACGTGCGCTTACGCCGGCACCTTTTACGCTACGCCGCCGCAACTTTATAGGCAAGTGCTTTGTGAATCAAGCACTTGCCCATAAAACTTGCGGCGGCGTAACGTAAATGTCATGCGTTACGCCGCCACAGTTTTGCGCGCCCCTACCTGAATCTACCCCGCTGACTTTGAATTTTTGGAGCTCCGCTTTAACTTTTAATACAACCAAAAAAAGAAATAAAAAATTAGAGGCAAACATTTAAACACAATGTAGCAAAAAAAAGAAATAAAACAACAGAGGAACGTTTTTTCCTTGGCAGACCTCTGCAGGTGATGGAGTGCCTTTGGGGTAGGAGGATTCCGCGCTCCGCACCGCACTCCTCCGTCTATTGTTCATCGTATTTCGGTCCCTTTGTTCTGATATTAGAGGATTAGCGCGGAGAGCGCGGGATACATCACACGACACCCTCCCACGCTGCTAATTACCAGGAGAAAGTTTTGCTGGAGATCTTATATAAGCTGACAGCAGCGCTGACTGACGCCGCCTCACTCCCAACTTCTTCTATCTGGAAGGCAAATTCCGCCTCGGCGCTGGAAACTTCTCATCAGACTCGAAAACTTTGTTTTTTTTCCCCGATTAAGAACAGAAGTAAAACTCTGAGCGGAGGAGAACATTTCACGGAGAGGCTCGTCTGACCGCTTTTTAACCACTTCAATACCGGGCATTTTCACCCCCCTTCCTGACCAGACCAATTTTTCGTTTTCAGCGCTGTCGCACTTTAAATGACAATTGCGCGGTCATGCAACGCTGTACCCAAATTAAATCTTTATGGGGTTTTTTTCCCCACAAATAGAACTTTCTTTTGGTGGTATTTGATCACCGCTGCGGTTTTTATTTTTTGCGCTATAAACAAAAGAAGAGCGACAATTTTGAAAAAAAAAAACACAACATTTTTTACTTTTTGATTTAATAAATATCAAAAAATAAAAAATAAATAAAACATTATTTTCCTCAGTTTAGGCCGATACGTATTCTTCTACCTATTTTTGGTAAAAAAAAAAATCGCAATAAGCGTTTATTGATTATTTGCCACAAAAAAAAAAGTTCATCACCAGGTATGCCACCTAGACCACCAGGGAAATGCCAATCTGTGCCCAGGCAGCTGCCAATCAATGCCTAGGCAGCTGCCAATCAGTGCCAACCCAAAATGCCTGCTAGTGCCACAAGGGATGCCTATCAGTGACGCATATCAGTGCCATGCATCAGTGCCCAGCAGTCCTGCCTATCAGTGCCCAGCAGTGCCACTCATAAGTACCCATCAGTGCAGCCTTTTAGTGCCCAGTGTCGCCTATCAGTGCCCACCAGTGCCACCCATGAGTGCCCATCAGTGCTGCCTATCAATGCCCATCAGTGCTGAATATCAGTGCCACTCATCAGTGCCGCCTACCAGTACCCATCAGTGCCATGTATCAGTGCCCAGCAGTCTCGCCTATCAGTGCCAGCCGTGCTGCCTATCAGTGCCACTCATTAGTACCCATCAGTCAGGGCCGTCTTTATATCTTCATGGGCCCCTGGGCAAAGTAATGCTCTGGGGCCCCTACAATGATGTCAGTGCAGGTAAACAGACTTCAAGTAGGTAGGAGGCAGACTGCCTCCTCTGTGCATCTATCACTCACAGTGCCATCATGGGCCCCCCAATTTTGGGGCAGTGTGGGCTCAAAGACCAGCTGCATTGGGGAAAGTGCAGGGGCCCCTCATGCAGATGGGGCCCCTGGGCAGTGCCCAAGTGTGCCCTCTCATTAAGACAGCCCTGCCATCAGTGCAGCCTTTCAGTGTCCATCAGTGTCGCCTATCAGTGTCCAGCAGTGCCACCCATTAGTACCCATCAGTGCCACCTACCAGTGCCCATCAGTGCCCATCGCCCGTGCTACCTTCTTGCTTCCACCTCATCTGTGCCACCTTATCAGTGCCCGTCAGTGAAGGAGAAAACTTACTTATTTACAACATTTTTATTTAACTGACACAAATGAAAACCCTTTTTTCTTAAAAAAAATCTGTATTTTTTTAATTGTTTAGCAAAAAATTAAAACCGCAGAGGTGATCAAATACCACCAAAAGAAAGCTCTATTTGTGGGGGAAAAAAATGATAAAAAGGGCATTTGGGTAAATCGTTGTATGACCGCGCAATTGGCCTGGGCAGGAAGGAGGGGGTAAGTGCCCGGTATTGAAGTGGTTAACAAAAACAGCACTGTTTGTAAATGGAGCTCTAATGACACCCACAGTCTTTAATTGCAGAAATATGTTTACAGTTCGAATTCGACTGAAAATTCGATGTAAAATTCGATTTGAATTTCGCAAAAGCTGACGAATTTCGTTTCGTTATTTGGAAACTTCTTTTATACTGTAATTCGGGTATTCGGATATTTCTCTGAATGATGAAACTTTTTTCTGAATATTAATACGGAATGCAATGAACCGGCCAACTCGATATCGAACCCTACGGACTAAGACTGGGACGCCATTAAAGTTCCTGTGTAAAGGCAGGCGTCCCAATACTTTTGGTAATACAGTGTATTATGTAACAATTCCAGAGGGAAGTAACAAATAAATGGAACCAATCTTACTTTTTATCTCTTGTTCCTCATTTCCAGTTGAGGTCATATTGCAGTATTTTACTACTATCCATAATTAACCACTTAAGCCCCCGGACCAATATGCAGGTTAAGGACCAGGCCCCTTTTTGCGATTCGGCACTGCGTCGCTTTAACTGACAATTGCGCGGTCGTGCGACGTGGCTCCCAAATGAAATTGGCGTCCTTTTTTTCCCACAAATAGAGCTTTCTTTCGGTGGTATTTGATCACCTCTGCGGTTTTTATTTTTTGCGCTATAAACAAAAATAGAGCGACAATTTGGAAAAAAAAAATCATTATTTTTTTACTTTTTGCTATAAATATCCCCCAAAAACATATATAATTTCTTTTTTTTTTTCCTCAGTTTAGGCCGATACGTATTCTTCTACCTATTTTTGGTAAAAAAATTGCAATAAGCGTTTATTGATTGGTTTGCGCAAAATGTATAGCGTTTACAAAATAGGGGATAGTTTTATGGCATTTTTATGAATTTTTTTTTTTTCTACTACTAATGGCGGCGATCAGCGATTTTTTTTCGTGACTGCGACATTATGGCGGACACATCGGACACTTTTGACACATTTTTGGGACTATTGTAATTTTCACAGTGAAAAGTGCTATAAAAGTGAACTGATTACTGTGAAAATGACAATGGCAGTGAAGGGTAATATAAACTAGGGGGCGCTAAAGGGTTAAGTGTGCACTAATGTGTTTTTTCTAACTGTAGGGGGGCGGGGCTGGACGTGTGACGTCACTGATCGTCGTTCCCTATGACAGGGAACAGACGATCAGTGACAAGCCACGGACAAGAACAGTGAAGGTTTGTTTACACACACCTCTCCCTGTTCTTTAGCTCCTGTGACCGATCGCGGAACACCGGCGGTGATCGGGTCCAGGAAATAGCTTAAAGAACATTCTATTTTGACGAATTTGCAAAGGACTAATGCAGTACATGCAGATTGCTTCCTACGACCGACGTAACTTGCCTACGCCGTCGTATCGTGGGAGCATATTTACGCTGGGCGCATTTTCCGCTCCCATTGATTTTCTATGCACATGTGCAAATGAGGGAGATACGCCGATTCACGAACGTAGTTGCGCCCGGCGCATAATATACGCGGTTTGCGTAAGTCGTACGTCCGGCGTAAAGTTATTCCCCATATAGGAGGCGCAACCCATGCAAAGGTATGGACCAGGGAACACGAGCCGTCGTATTTTACGTTGTTTACGTAGTACGTGAATAGGGCTGGGCGTAGGTTATGTTCACGTCGTAGGCATTGATCCGTCGTATCTTTGGCTGATGTTTCGATGTGATTCTGAGCATGCGCACTGGGATGCGGCCACGGGACGGCGCATGCGCCGTTCGTTTTAAGTACTTCTATGGCGCTTGGCCCATCATTTGCATGGGGTCACGCCTCATTAGCATGGTTCACGCCCACTTCCACCTACGCCGGCTTACGCCAAGGAACCCCAGCGAAGATTTGAGAGCGAGTGGGAGCACTGGCTACCTGAATACTGTGCTTGCCTCTCTGCGCTGCGTTGGCGTAGCGTATATTCGATACGCTACAGCGGCATAAATATGTGCCGATGTATGTGAATCCAGGCCTTTATCTTTAGTGTGTTTTTTTAATATAAATATATATTCATGAAAGTTTACTCCCAAAAAAACGCATTTGAAAAATTGCTGTGCAAACACAGTGTAATTTAATAAGTTGTAACGACCACCTTAATTAGGGGTCTTAATAGACCCCTAATATCTCCTCCTTGAGACAGAGAAAGAGATTCCCCAATCCATTTCTCTGCAGCCTCAGCTGCACTGAAAATGAATGGAGAGAAGACAGCCTCTCCTCTCCATTCATAAACTGAAACATCACAATCACAGAAGGTTACAATGTTTCAGTTATGTGAATGGACAGAATCAGCGATTTTTTATTTTTGTTGGAAGTGCCTGATTAGAGTCGTGGGCTCTAATAGGCGTCCTGATTAGAGCTGTGGTCTCTAATAGGCTTCCAAATTGGTAAATAGTGATGCGCAATGCTGTGCTTTCGCTGTTGAGCCCAGGTTCACACTGGGTGCGATTTCATTCGATTTGAGATGCGATTTCACATGTGAAATCGCATCTCAAATGCCCCCAATTGTCGGCAATGGCGCCGTCCTAATCGGTGCGACGCCGCATCTGCGGCGCTGCACCGATTTCAAAAAGTAGTTCTTGTACTACTTTTTGCGATTTCGGGCCGCGATTTACATAGACATCTGTGCAGAAACCTGCACAGATGTCTCTTAAATCGCGGCCGAAATCGGGACTGCCGGCGGGAGTGAAATCGTGCGAGTTCAGCTGAACTCGCACGGCTTCACTCCCGCAGCCCAGTGTGAACCAGGGCTTACACAATGTTGTATTAGGGAAGCGGATAAATCGCTTCTCTAACAATGACCCGCCTCTCAGCCAATCAGGTGCTCGGGTCTAGTTACCCTGTCACCTGTTTGACTGAAGCGACAAGCGCTGTGATTGGAAGTCTATTAGGCGTCCAATCATAGCAGAGATGACTGGAAGAGGACGGGAAAAGACATGGAGGACTCGGAGCGTGGAGGACAGCGCGGAGACGGGTGGGGGGGAACACTGGCAGAAATTGATGGGGCACACTCGCAGCAATTGATGGGGCACACTGTCAGCAATTGATGGGGCACACTGACAGCAATTGCTGGGCACAGTAGTGGCAATTGATGGGCACAGTGGTGGCAATTGATGGGGCACACTGGCAGCAATTGATGGGGCACACTGGCAGCAATTGATGGGGCACACTGACAGCAATTGCTGGGCACAGTAGTGGCAATTGATGGGCACAGTGGTGGCAATTGATGGGGCACACTGTCAGCAATTGATGGGGCACACTGGCAGCAATTGATGGGGCACACTGACAGCAATTGCTGGGCACAGTAGTGGCAATTGATGGGCACAGTGGTGGCAATTGATGGGGCACACTGTCAGCAATTGATGGGGCATACTGTCAGCAATTGATGGGGCACACTGGCAGCAATTGATGGGGCACACTGTCAGCAATTGCTGGGCACAGTAGTGGCAATTGATGGGCACACTGTCAGCAATTGCTGGGCACAGTAGTGGCAATTGATGGGCACAGTGGTGGCAATTGATGGGGCACACTGTCAGCAATTGATGGTGCACACTGTCAGCAATTGATGGGGCACACTGGCAGCAATTGCTGGGCACAGTAGTGGCAATTGATGGGCACAGTGGTGGCAATTGATGGGGCACACTGTCAGCAATTGATGGGGCACACTAGCAGCAATTGATGGGGCACACTGACAGCAATTGCTGGGCACAGTAGTGGCAATTGATGGGCACAGTGGTGGCAATTGATGGGGCACACTGTCAGCAATTGATGGGGCATACTGTCAGAAATTGATGGGGCACACTGTCAGCAATTGCTGGGCACAGTAGTGGCAATTGATGGGCACAGTGGTGGCAATTGATGGGGCACACTGTCAGCAATTGATGGTGCACACTGTCAGCAATTGATGGGGCACACTGGCAGCAATTGATGGGGCACACTGTCAGCAATTGATGGACACAGTAGTGGCAATTGATGGGCACAGTGGTGGCAATTGATGGGGCACACTGTCAGCAATTGATGGGGCACACTGGCAGCAATTGATGGGGCACACTGGCAGCAATTGATGGGGCACATTGGCAGCAATTGATTGGGCACACTGGCAGCTATTGATTGGGCACACTGGCAGCAATTGATTGGGCACACTGGCATCAATTGATGGGGCACACTGGCAGCAATTGATGGAGCACACTCGCAGCAATTGATGGGGCACAGTAGCAGCACTTGATGGGGCACACTGGCAGCATTTGATGGGGCATAGTAGCGGCAATTGATGGGGCACACTGTCAGCAATTGATGGGCACAGTGGTGGCAATTGATGGGGCACACTGTCAGCAATTGATGATGGGGCACACTGGCAGCAATTGATGGGGCACATTGGCAGCAATTGATTGGGCACACTGGCAGCAATTGATTGGGCACACTGGCAGCAATTGATTTGGCACACTGGCAGCAATTGATGGGGCACACTGGCAGCAATTAATGTGGCACACTGGCGGCAATTGATTGGGCAAAGTGGCGGCAATTGATGGGGCACAGTAGCAGAATTTGATGGGGCACAGTAGCAGAATTTGATGGGGCACACTGGCAGCATTTGATTGGGCAAAGTGGCAGCAATTGATGGGCTCAATGGTGGCATTTAATGGGCACAGTGGCGGCAATTGATGGGCACGGTAGCTGCGTTTGATGGCACAGTGGCGGCAATTGATGGGCACAATGGTGGCATTTGATGGGCACAATGGTGGCAATTGATGGGCACAGTGGCGGCAATTGATGGGGCACACTGGCAGCAATTGATGGGTCACATTGGCAGCAATTGATTGGGCACACTGGCAGCAATCAATGGGGCAAACTGGCAGCAATTGATGGGGCACACTGGCGGCAATTGATGGGGCAAAGTGGCGGCAATTGATGGGCACAATGGTGGCATTTGATGGGCACAATGGTGGCAATTGATGGGCACAGTGGCGGCAATTGATGGGCACAGTAGCTGCGTTTGATGGCACAGTGGCGGCAATTTATGGGTACAGTGGCTGCATTTGATGGGCACAGTGGCTGCGCTTGATGGGTTGTTTTTTTTTCCAGCTTGTTTGCACCCCCCCAAAACAAAATTTTGAGTGCCAGCTGCCACTGTGCCGGGATGTATGGCGATGTGATTTTATTCCATTTCCTGAATTCCATCAGTGCAGCAAACTACTTTATGAGTGGACATTCCTTCCTATGGGGATGTAAAGGTTGATGGTCATGTGGAGGCCTCTGACATGACGTGGGGCACCAGATGGCGGGGGGTTCAGCCTCAGCAGGCAGTGTTCTAGCAGGACAGGAGCGTGGGTTGAGGACTTGTAGTCTTGGTGCCAAATTCAGCCAACCATGAAGCCCCTTACACACCCACCTAGCCCATGTGACAGCATTCATGCCTGGCGATTGGCCTTTTTGTATTTCTTTTTCTATCTGTCAAAGTATCATCTACTGTATGTATGGGGTTATGGGAATTCTCTCATGTGC
The DNA here is from genome assembly GCF_905171775.1 of Rana temporaria. Classification (NCBI taxonomy): domain Eukaryota; kingdom Metazoa; phylum Chordata; class Amphibia; order Anura; family Ranidae; genus Rana; species Rana temporaria. The sequence continues at coordinate 5,348,893 of NC_053490.1, read as the reverse complement.
CATTTTTTTTGTTGTCCAAAATGCACGAAATAATAATAATAAAATAAAAATAAAATGAGCCATTTACAGAAGCTCAAAGCCAGGGGTCCTCAAACTACGGCCCGCGGGCCGCATCCGGCCCGCCACTGTGATTTACCCGGCCCACGGACTGCCCCTTTAACCATGCAGCAATCCCCCTCCCCTCTGCTACCTTTATCACACAAGACGAGAAACATGATAGGTCCAGACAAAGGGCGGGACCTTTGGAGTTAAGACTCGGGTGATTGGTTACTAGGCAGCTGGACGGTCCCAGCAATCAATCACTTACCTTTCACTTGCAAAGTTCACTTTGTCCAGACCTGCCCTGCTTCACGTCTTGTGTGATTAAGGTAGCAGCGGGAACGGGGGTGCTGTGATATTATAGAAGGGTTATATGTAATATCGATTGGGGGGGATCTGTGATTGGGGGATCTGTTGTGGGGGAGTCTGTGATGGGGGAGTCTGTTATGGGGGGGAGTCTGTGATTGGGGAATATGTGATGGGGGGGATTCTGTTATGTTATGGGGCAGTCTGTGATGGGGGAGTCTGTTATGGGGGGAGTCTGTTATGGGGGGGAGTCTGTGATTCGGGAATATGTGATGGGGGGATTCTGTTATGGGGCAGTCTGTGATGGGGGAGTCTGGTATGGGGGGGTCTGTCATAGGGGAGTCTATGATGGGGGGATTCTGTTATGTTTTGGGGGAGTCTGTGATGGGGATCTGTGATGGGGGAGTCTGTTATGTGGGAGTCTGTTATGTGGGAGTCTGTGATGGGAGGAGTCTGTGATGGGAGGAGTCTGTGATGGGGGAGTCTGTTATGAGATTCTGTGATTGGGGGGAGACTGTGATGGGGGGAGACTGTGATGGGGGGAGTCTGTTTTTGGGGAGTCTGTTATGGGGGATCTGTGATTGGGGGGGAGACTGTGATGGGGGATCTGTGATGGGGGAGTCTGTTATGGGGGAGTCTGTTATGGGGGATCTGTGATGGGAGGAGTCTGTGATGGGGGAGTCTGTTATGAGATTCTGTGATTGGGGGGAGTCTGTGATGGGGGGAGTCTGTGATGGGGGAGTCTGTTATGGGGGGGAGTCTGTTATGGGGGATCTGTGATGGGAGGAGTCTGTGATGGGGGAGTCTGTTATGGGGTTCTGTGATTGGGGGGAGTCTGTTATGTGGTGAGTCTGTTATGGGTGAGTCTGTTATGGGAGATCTGTGATTGGGGGGAGACTGTGATGGGGGAATATTATTGGGGGATCTGTGATGGGGGGGATCTGTGATGGGAGGAGTCTGTGATGGGGGAGTCTGTTATGGGGTTCTGTGATTGGGGGGAGACTGTAATGGGGGAATCTGTGATGGGAGGAGTCTGTGATGGGCAGTCTGTTATGGAGTTCTGTGATTGGGGGGAGTCTGTGATGGGGGAGTCTGTGATGGGGTGAGTCTGTTATGGGTGAGTCTGTTATTGGGGGGGAGTCTGTGATGGGGGAATGTTATTGGGGATCTGTTATGGGGGGAGTCTGTTATGGGGGATCTGTTATGGGGGCTCTGTGATGGGGGTGTCTGTTACGGGGGGATCTTTTATGGGGGCTTTGTGACGGATGACCTGATATGGGGGCTTTTTGATGAGGGGAATCTGTGATGGAGAGGTTCTGTGATGAGGGGGTTCTGTGATTGGGGATCTGCGATGATCTGTGAAATACTAATAAGTTTATGTTGATTAAAATTGTTCTTTATTTTAAATATTGAAAAAATATGTGTGCATATAGTCCGGCCCCCAACAGTCTGAGGGACTGTGAACTGGCCCCCCTGTTCAAAAAAGTTTGAGGACCCCTGCTCCAAGCCATCTCTGTATCTTCTCGCAGCTTAATGGATTTCAGTCCCCCGCAGCCGCCCAATCAGGTCCTCATTGTGTTGAAGGCGCTTCGTCTGGTAAAAATGTCAGAAAAACAAAAATCTACATTGGAGTGTGCGTTGAAGAGACGATCGGAGAGGAGCGTTGTGCCGAAGGTATAATTAAGTGGAAGTATATAACAGCCCATTAACGTGATTTTCATGGCACTTTCATACATAATTACGCGCGCGGCCGTACTTTAGGCGGCGTCGGCTTATGCTAATCTCGTCGTTTCATCAACATCTCCAATTAGCCGCCACTTCGTCTGGCGAACGGTGGGCATAAGAGGGCGGAAATTCGATTCTTTTTTTTTCGTATATATATTCTGGGTGTGAAATTGAGTAATCTGCCGCAAATGCGTTTATTATTAGATTATTTCTTAATTGCTCATTTACATTGGGAATGGTGCGTTCTAGAGGCTGAACTTGGCGTCTATCATTATCAGGCCTTAAAAAAAAAACGTATTCTTTTATCACTTTGCAACAATGTATAGAACACGCCATTGAGGTCATTGTCTTAAATGTAGTCGTTTAAGGAGGAACTTCACTACTTAAAACCCCCCCGCCCTGCCCCCTGCGCCCCCTTACCTGTTATCCAGGGTTACCCTCAATTCATACTCACTTAGCCCAAATGGATCAAGTGTTGTCGTTCCGTGATCCAGTGCACCCCTGCCACGTGCCATCTTTGTTCTTTAAGTCATCAGCAGGGCCGCCATCAAGGGGATACAGGCATTACACCTGTAAGGGGCCCGGACGCCCCCCCTTTTTTTTTCGTTTGACCCCCCCACCTTTAGAAACTCGCAGCATGGGCCCCCCACCGGGGTTATCCAGGGTTACCCTCAATTCATACTCACTTAGCCCAAATGGATCAAGTGTTGTTCTTCTGTGATCCAGTGCACCCCTGCCACGCACCATCTTTGTTCTTTAAGTCATCAGCAGGGCCGCCATCAGGGGGGTACAGGCAATACACCTGTAAGGGGCACGGACGCCCCCCCACCTTTAGAAACTCACGGCATGGGGCCCCCACCGTTTTTTTTATTTATTTTTTCATCTCACCCCCCACCTTTAGCAACTTGCCAAAGGTGGGGGGGGGGGGGGCAGACGAAAAAGTCAAATAAAAAATGTAGTTGTTTAAGGAGGAACTTCACTCCTTAAAACTCCCCGCCCTGCCCCCTGCACCCCCGTACCTGTTATCCAGGGTTACCCTAAGTTCATACTCACTTGCCGAAATGGATCAAGTGTTGTCCTGCTGTGATCCAGTGCACCCCTGCCACGCGCCATCTTTGTTCCTAAAGCCGCCATCAGGGGGTATAGGCATTACACCTGTAAGGGTCCCGATGGTCCCCAGGGGCCCAGCCGACAACCTTTTTTGTTTGACCACCCCACCTTTAGCATCTCGTGCCAGGGGCCCCCACCGGTTTATTTTTATTTTTTCGTCTGACCCCCCCCCACCTTTAGCAACTTGTGGCAGGGGCCCCCCACCGGTTTATTTTTTATTTTTTTCCATCTGACCCCCTCACCTTTAGCAACTTGTGGTAGGGGCCCCCCACCGGTTTGTTAATTTATTTTTTATTTATCTTTATTTTTTTATTTATCTTATTTATTTAAATTTATTTTATTTATCTGACCCCCCCACCTTTAGAAACTCGTGGCTGGGGCCCCCCTTTTTCTTTTCGTCTGACCCCCCCCAGCTTTAGCAACTTGTGGCATGGGCCCCCCACCGTTTTTTTTTTTTTGTATTATTTATTTTTTTATCTGATCCCCCACCTTTAGCAACTCGCGTCGCGGATGCCCCTTACCTGTTATCCAGAGTGGTGACATCACAGAAAGGGTGACCGCTTCATGACTCTCGTTATGGTGACATCTTTGGGAAGGGCGCCTTTCCTTGACCTTATCTTGGTGACATCACAGTAAGGGTCACCTCTTCATGACTCTCTTCTGGTGCCATCTTTGGGAAGGGTGCCTTTCCTTGACCTTATCTTGGTGACATCACAGTAAGGGTCACCTCTTCATGAGTCTCTTCTGCTAACATCTTTGGGAAGGGCCCCACCCCAGGATCTTCTGCTGTTGAACAAAAAATATCCTACCTATGAGTTTCTCCTGTTGACCTCATTGACAAGAACCCCTCCCCTTTTACTAATTCCTGGTGACATCATAGACAAAAGCTCACTGACAAAGGACAGCTCCCTGTGACTTTTTCCTGGTGATGTCACTTAGAAGGGCCCTATTCCTGAGGCCTGCTCCTGGTGACCTGACTGAGAACGTCGCCCTCCCAGTGACCAGCTGATCACATCACTAAAAGAGGCCCAACTCCATTGCTTTCTTCTAGTGACATCTTTGAGATGGACCCACCCTGTCATCTTCTCCTGGTGGCATCACTAACAAAAATAGATGCCGTGAGTGAAAAGTGAAGGCTTGAGAGTGGTGGAGCTGTTAAACCCCATACACACAGTCGGACATTTTGACAACAAACTTCAAAATGAGCAAGTTTTCAAAAAAATCCTACCGTGTGTACGCTCCATCGGACAAACTTTTTTGGTTTTCATCCGTTTGCGCTCTGCAAACGGACAAACTTTTCGGAAACAAAGTCCGATTGTGCGAAGTCCTATCGTGTGTACAGAAATACATCGGACTTTTGTCCAAAGTACAAACACACATGCCCAGAACCAATGTTAAAATCAACCAACAATAGCAGAAGTTGACCAAAGGGTGGCGGTAAAGAGCAGATAAACCACGTGATGTTGGGAAAGATTTGGGAAAGTTTTCAGAAAAGTCCTGCCGTGTGTATGCCATGGGTGTGCCCGGCCAACTCCCTTCAAACAAAAATCCACGGAAAAGTTTGTTTGAAGTGTGTACGAGGCTTAAGTTTCAGCAATAGAGAGCGAATCTCATTTTTTCTTACAAACGTAAAAAGCCTGCCCCCTACAAGAACGGGGGTCAGCCTCTTAATGCTGAGGAGCAACAGGATCTTCAGCACACTCATGATGGGCTTGGCACTTCCATGATTCGGGGAATGTCTTGTAATTATTATTTTTTTAATTAACACAAGATGTTTTCTGATTGCATGAGATAGAGAGGAGGGACATATGATGTCACAAGCCCCGTAAATGATCCAGTATATATATATATATATATATATATATATATATATATATATATATATATATATATATATATATATATATATATATATTTACGTCAATCTGTGATGAAACGTACGTCGGGAGGTTGACGCACTGACTTCATTGCTAGTGGACGGGTTTTGGGTGAGGTTTGTTAGAGGGTTTGATACTATCAAACCCACCTAGTGAACAGGTGTCTGCATGCTGGCCAGCTTTATAACAATTTTATGGATGTTTTTACCCTTCGTTTTTGTAAGTGTATCTTTTAACTTTAATAAACCCTCATACCTATTTTGAGTGTTCTTCCATTTTTTGGGTATACGATTGATGGTTTCCTTGGTTGCCTGGTGAATTGAGCCTATCCAGTCTGATTTTTCTGCTTACCCCTGAAAGTTGGAGTTTGATGCAGACCCGGAGTGAGATCACCATACAGGCTTCATATATCTTGCCTTCTGGTAAGCAGGAAATGTATAGGGTGGTGGTACACGTGTGTTGGTGGTGTCAATATTGAGGTTCACCCTTCTATTATTTACTGTAACGGTATGGCCTGTGGGACCCAGAGGCTCTTGAAGGATACGGGGTACTCCTTTGTCAGCTTCACCAATGACTCTTGGGTCTAGGGTCATCCTATGTCCACTAGGGGCATAGGATGGCTGAGAAATTATATCTTAAATTACATGAGATGGGACAGTAATGATAATTCACAATGTATTGCAGGATATCTTGAAATATTACAGGTGGTTAATTCTGAACCCAACAGGTCAATAATAGTGTGATTCATTCAATGTGGGGACACATACTGTTAAGATGTTAATTGATGTTAATCACCTCCAGCTACCTGGCTGTAGTGATAAAAGCTTGCTGTGATTGCATTCTATTGTGTTAATTAAGCCTGGCTCCTAAAATATTTCATTGTGCTATGCTAATTAACCCTGTATTGTGTGAAAGTTGTATTGATTATAATATGTGTTGTGAGTTAGCACACTCTAAAGGTCAGACGTCTGACTTATGTTTACTAAAGGAATGTGTATTGTGTAGCAGGTGAGAATAGCTTATAGCGGATTCAGAATGTCTGTCTAAGATGTGGATTGAGGGGGGCTCTTAGTACCCATTGTATGATGTTGTGGGTGGAGTGTGTCATTGTCCCTTTGATTACTGCAGCATGCTTTCAACTGTATAAAAAGAGCCTGAGTTTACCATTAAAGTATCATTCCTTTGGAACCCGAGAACAGAGCTGTGTGTGTCCCGTTCTTCTGGGGGAAATCCAATGGGTCCTGTCTGCTGGATTGTGGAGTGTCGGAAACTGTCTTGGGTTGGTGGAATGGAATATCGTAACAGCGTTAACCCCTGACCGTTACATTTATCAACTACATCGACAAATGGTGGCCCACACAGAGTCTTTACACTCATTTATATGGACTTTTAGATCACTTTCTAGAGACTTTTTATTTTTTCATTGATTTAGTGGTGTATGCAATTATTTATCACTGTCGGCATGGCCAGTAACTTTTAATTTATTTCTCTTTTCCCCATATGGGTATTCTAACTATATTATATGGGTATCTACTTTCTTTTATAGAACATGGATGCACTTGGCTCCTGAGGAGTGGACATAAGTCCATGAAACGCGTCAAGCCCACCATTGATGCATACAATTCACACCGATCAATTTTAGATGGTTTTACCAGAGATTACATTTTTTTATTATGGTTCACCCCAGTATATGGAGGACACGATATTATATTTTCACCTGTATATGCCATGCTGTCACATATGTTACTTATTATGCACTTAAACATTATTTATGTCCTATGTATGCAACAATGATTTTATGCCATGTCGATCATTGGTCCAATAAACATACATATGTTGTTTGCACCCACAGTATGTGAATTTGATTGGTCCCACCATGCACGCCACATCTAAAGTTCCAAACACCCCCCCCCTCCTCTTATATTTATTATTTTGAGCGCAGGGCCGCCATCAGGGGGGTACAGGCATTACACCTGTAAGGGGCCATTTGGTCCCCAGGGGCCCGGCTGGCCCCCCCTCCCGTTTTTTACAGTGTAGCATTTAACAGGGCATAGTGGCTATAATTGATGGCACAGTGGCTACAATTGATGGCACAGTGGCTGCGTTTGATGGCATGGCAAAGTGGCTGCATTTGGCATGGCACAGTGGTGACAATTGATGGGCACAGTGGTGATAATTGATGGACACAGTGGTGACAATTGATGGCACAGTGACTGCGTTTGATGGCATGGCACAGTGGTGACAATTGATGGGCACAGTGGCGATACATGATGTCACAGTGGCTGCGTTTGATGGCATGGCACATTGGCTGCATTTGATGGCATGGCACAGTGGCTGCGTTTGGCATGGCACAGTGGTGACAATTGATGGGCACAGTGGTGATAATTGATGGGCACAGTGGTGACAATTGATGGCACAGTGGCTGCGTTTGATGGCATGGCACAGTGGTGACAATTGATGGGCACAGTGGTGATAATTGATGGGCACAGTGGTGACAATTGATGGCACAGTGGCTGCGTTTGATGGCATGGCACAGTGGTGACAATTGATGGGCACAGTGGTGATAATTGATGGGCACAGTGGTGACAATTGATGGCACAGTGGCTGCGTTTGATGGCATGGCACAGTGGTGACAATTGATGGCACAGTGGCTGCATTTGATGGGCACAGTGGCTGCATTTGATGGGCACATTGGCTGCCATTAATGGGCACAGTGTCTACGTTTGATGGGCACAGTGTCTGCGGTTGATGGGCACAGTGGCTGCAATTGACGGGCACAGTAGCTGCGTAATGATGGGTACAGTGAGGCTGCAATTGTTTGTTTGTTTTTTCGTTTGTTTGCGCCCCCCCCCCCCCCCCCCCAAAAAAAAAAATTTGGAGCACCAGCCGCCACTGATACATATGATATAACATATACTGTATTGCAGTTACCAATCCTTTGATGTGGTGACGGGATTAGTTTTAGAAAATACCTGTTGATCCTGCCAGAAATGCTATGTTCTTCTTGTCACTTTCTGTGAGCTGAAATGACGGCTTAAACAATGTTATCTCTCTTTTGTAAACTACTAATCCCATCAATCCACCATGTAATGGGGATTAACAAAGGCAGACAAGGTTGAAGTCCAGCCAAGGTGACAACAATAGAGAGACGAGTATAGAAGAGAAGGGTTTTATTCGCAGCATAATCAGGAGAAAAAAAGCCCGAAGCCTAATGCCGCCGCCGCCGCCACATCTAGGTGTTGCTGAGCTGCATTATATGACATTTTTGTTGTCGGGTTTAGATACACCAGAGGAGTCTTTCACTGCTATAATGGATAAGGACTTCGCCATCAGATGTTGCCAGCTTTTCTACGTCTCTCTTCTTTTCTTGTGGGTTCCTCATGGCTGATGTCAGCTATTGTCTCCTTCCCAGAACTGATAAGTCCAGAATTGTCACAGTCAACCATTGTCTTGTCGCCACAGGGAACTTCTTTCTTTGCCTTTGTGAACACAGCTGTGTAGTTCCTACATCAGACATAAAAAAAACTTGCCAACAGAAATAAGAAAAATCAGAAAAAATTGGAAAAATTGTTTCTACAGTACCCAATAAACCAAGCAGTGTGCATTCAGAGTTTACCATCTTTTATCATCAACATTCTGAAAGTAAACAGCAAGATTTCTGTGGTGCAAAGGGTCAACACAGTGAGGACCAGTGTTGCCAACTGTCCGTATTTTATATATATACGGACAGTTCGTAAAAACGGGCACTTTTTTCCCCCGTTCGTAAATGTCCGAGGTTGCGGGAATGTGCCAGTTAAAATAGCCGAGATCGGTTCGGCTTGGAACTCACATGGAGATTGGAGGCAGGGGATGATTGGAGGCAGGGGGTGATGGTGGCTGCGGTGGCACCGCAGAGGGGGATGGAGGCAAGGGGTGTTGGTGGCACCACAGAGGGGGATGGTGGCTGTAACGGAATGGCCCGTGGGACCCAGAGGCTCTTGAAGGGTGTGGGGTACTCCTGTTTCAGCTTCACCGGTGACTCTCGTGTCTAAAGTCATCCTATGTCCACTAGGGGCATAGGATGACTGAGAAATGATATATTGGACTACATGAGATGGGGCAGTAATAATGATTCACAATGTATTCCAAGATATCTTGAAATATTACTGTTTGTTGATTCTGAACCCAACAGGTCAATTGAAAGAGTGACTCATTCAATGTGGGAACCTAGACTGTTAAGGTGTTAATGTCGTCTGCTACTGTAATGTAAATGAACCTTATTATGGCTCCCAAGAACCTTTCATTGTGTTATGCTAATTGACACTGTATTGTGTGAAAGTTCTATTGATAGATGTGTGTTGTGAGTTAGCACAGTCTAAAGGTCAGATGTCTGACTTGTCAGCTGTAGTTAATTAGCTCATGTAGATTATGTCTACTAAAGGAATGTGTATTGTATAGCAGGTGAGAGAATCCGGAGTCATGATGTCTACCTAAAAGATGTGTATTGGAGGCTCGTTAGGAACCATTGTTGTATGTTGTGGGTGGAGTTGAGTCATTGTTAATATTTGGTTGCTGACTGTATATAAAGAGCCTGAGTTTCTCATTAAAGTGTCTATTCGTTTGAACCAGAGCTGTGTGTCTCGTTTCTGGGGGAAATACGTATGGGTCGTGTTTGCCGGATTGTGGAGTGTTGATAAGCTGTCTTGGGTTTGGAATGGAATATCTTAAACGGCGTTAGCCCCTGTCCCATTTGGGGTTCCGTTACAGTGACACCGCAGAGGGTGGGGAATGGAGGCAGGGGTTGTTGGTGGCACCGCAGAAGGGGTTGGAGTCAGGGGGAGATTGGAGGCAGGGGGAGATTGTGGCACCACAGAGGGGGTGAAGGCAGTGGGTGTTGATGGCAGAGGGGGGTGGAGGCAGGGGGTGATGTGACTAAATAATTTGCCCTTATAATATCGAAAAAAAAAAAAAAAAAATGTTTTACCTTAATATCTACCTTAAATCACATTCCTATTTGCCTAGCGTACTTGTTTGTAGCCTAAATACTGAAAATTGCACCTATAAATGTAATTTAGTAACTTTTGTGAAATGCCAGTAAAAACGTGGCTGTGCCAGTAAATTTCGGGTGTCGTGCCAGTAAATTTTAATCTGGTAGGTTGGCAACACTGGTGAGGACCTTGTCAAAAATTACCACAAACAACTTCCCCACAACTTCCCCACTTATGGGCTCTGAAATTCCCGGGTTCAGAACTCAATGCATACATTATGCTGGGAGCCGTCAATGCGAGTACCCATGGGCGTCCGCTGAAATTTTTTCCGGGGGTGCCCCGACAGCGGCGATACACAGTCGCATTCAACCCTTTCTTCAAACGCTAGTGGGGGTTAAAAGCACCCTGCTAGCGGCCAAATAGCGCAGCTAAATCGCACAGCTAAAATGATGGTAGAGCGCCAGTTTTTAGCGGCGCTTTCCCGATAACGTGGCCAGCTGGCAGTGTGAAATAGCTCTTGAGATAATTCAGCTTCACTCCATGCCCATATAAATATAGCCCAGAGAATGTACAGACCCCCCCTTTAGCACAGATGGACGACCCTTCAGCACAGATCCCCCCCTACAGCACAGACCCCTCAATTCAGCACAGACCCCCCAATTCCGCACAGACCCCTCCATTCAGCACAGATGGACCCCCTTTAAGCACAGATTCCCCCTTCAGCACAGATGGACCCCCCCTTCAGCACACACCCCCCCTTAAGCAAAGATGGACGTCCCCATTTAGCACAAACATCCCCCCCTTCAGCACAGACCGACCCCCCTCACCCATCTTATTCAGTACCTCAGATCAGCCATCAGCACGGCACAGGCACAGCAGGTTTCCTCCCCCTGTGTACACATAAACACTGGAGGGGGAGGCGGCTTCACTCTGCTCGCTGGGCCTGTGTGACATCCGGCCCGGTACCGCTCAGCCTGCGGCCGCGAGACTCTTCAACACCTTCTCGATTTTCCAGGGGGGGTCAATTGCCCCCCCTTGCCCTAAGGACTTGACGCCCATGCTTGTACCTGTACTTACTTCTGCTAACGTCACATAAAACCTTCTTATGCTGGCATCATTGAAGGGGTCTTTCTTCATGATTTTCCACTGATGACATCACTGGCAAGAGCTCCTCCCTATGACTTTTTGATCACTGAGAATGGCCCAATCCCTGAAACGTTCTCTTGATGACCTCACTGAGAAAGACCCTTACCATAACTGAAAGGGGCCCCCTTTTTATGACTTCCTTTTGACTTCCTTTTGTCCTTTTGTTGACATCACTGAGAAGACACTTTGATTTTCTCCCCTGACATTATTAACAAAAAATACTACCCATGAGTGTTTTCTGATGACATCATTGAAAGAGCCCCCTTACATAACATTCTCCAGGTGTCAAGATAGATAACAGCTGCTCCCTATGAGTTTTTCCTGGTGACATCACTGAGAAGGAGGCCATTCCTGAGACCTCCCTCTGATTACCCCGATGAGAAAGGCCATTGCCAGTGACCTTCTGATTTGACCACTAAAAGGTTCCAATCTCCATGACTTTCTACTGGTTAGATCATTGAGAAGGGCCTTGCTCTGTGACGTTCTCCTGGTGACATCACGGCAGTGGGCCCTGTCCTGTCTACCGATACTTTTTTTTTAATGTCATGTGACAGTGGCAGTATTTTTTTTTTTTTACTATTTTTTTTTTCACAGTGATTTTTTTTTCTTTAGGGGGGGGGGTGGATTGTCAGTGTGTTTTTTTATTATTTACATTTTATTTTTATTTATTTTTTTTTAAAAAATATTTATTGCAATTTTTTATTTTTTTTTAATCAACCCTGTTGGGGGTCTTTGGAGAGATATCAGGGGTCTTAACAGACCTTTGACATCTCCCCTTTAAGACAGAGAACGGGACTAAGGACACAGATTCCCCAGTCCCTTTCTCAGCAGACGCAGCTGAAATGAATGGAGTGTGGGCCATATTCTCAAACAAGTTACGCCGCCGTATCTACTGATACACCGGCGTAAATCGAATTTCCCGCCGGCATATCATTGTTTTGTATTCACAAAACAATATACGCCGGATTTAGGCTAGGATCCGTCTAGTGTAAGTCACTTACACTGTCGGATCTTAAATGTAATTCGCCGCCGGCCGCTAGGTGGCGTTTACGTTCAGGTCTCATTTGTTTATGCAAATGAGCCTGATACGCCGATTCCCGAACGAAATCGCGTCGCGTAACCGTCGCTAACGTCATTTGCGTAAGCGTAAGGTTACCCCTGCTATATGAGGGGTAACCTTACGCCAGTCCCACGTATGCCATGTTAAGTATGGCGTCGGGTCCGCGTCGTCTTTTCCCGTCGGGTACGTCGTTTCCCTAAGTCGTTCTTGAATACGACTTTACGTCAATGACGCACACGTCGGCGTCATTGAAATTTTCCGTTGAGAACTGGAGCATGCGCACTGGGCTATTTTGAGCCAGGCGCATGCGCAGTTCGAACGGCATGGGGGCACGCTTAATTTAAATACAAGCCGCCCCCTTGGAATTACGTGGGGATACGCCGGGCCAATTACACTACGCCGCCCCAAACTACGGAGCAAGTGCTTGGGGAATACAGCACTTGCTCCTGTAAGTTGGGGCGGCGTAGTGTAAATGGCTTACGCGACGCCGCCGCAGGAACTACGTGAATCTGGGCCAGAAGCTTTTCTCCATTCATGAACTGAAGCATCGTAAACACAAGTTATGATGCTCAGTTATAAGAATGGACAGAGTCAGTGATCACTGACTCGGTCCATTCGGAAAAGGTAGGAGCCGGATTTAGCGGCTCCTACCTCCGCTCTCCATCCTGACAAATTGAGGGGGGAGAGGACAGCACGGACAGGGGAAAAGACAACGCGGGGAGGAGACAACACGAGGAAATGACAACACGGGGGAAAAGACAGCACGGAGCACGGGGGAGAGAAGACTTGCAACTCCCCTGACTGCCCAGGTATTGGGTGAGGCATTGGAGCATTTCCCCCAAGTACAAGTACTCGGGGAAATGCTCGGTATCGGTACCGATACCGATACTAGTATCGGTATCAGGACATCCCTAATAAGTAGTAACAATGTTAAAGGCCCAGAGCTGAAATGCAAAATAATGCTCTGGATCGTCACCGGTAAAAGTGCGGCCTATCCTCCGTAGCAGGAATCAACGAATTTGGTGGCAGTTTTCCCAGGTTTCAATGAATGCAGCAACTTGAGAAAACTCAGAAGACGTCTCTTGCGATCCCGCCAAGCCACCAATACAAAGCAGGGAAGTCGGTTCGTGAAATTTTTCTATGACAACAATTCTAGTTTAGAGTAGATGGTAATTAAGGAAAAGACGTTACTTAGGTGACGGCATACAGAGAACAGAAAGGAAACAAAGAAACACACACAATTATTTTCACTTAAAAAAAGAGCGCTCAAAAAAATCTTGTTTATGAAAGAGAATTATAGAGATCGATGTCATGGTGAGCACTTTATTGCCCTGACTTCTTCCATGTCTTACAGGGCCAATCTCTGGGAGAGATCAATACAGCGGGGAGTGATAGATCCACTAGAATGTATGATACTAGATGACGCCTCATTATAATTCCACCAATCCTGGGACGGTGATCTGCCTATCAAAGTTCCCCGGACAAGGGGGAGGGGCTGTATATGGCGCTGCACGGCGGGGAAACACACAGCTATTGTAAAGAAAGCTGTCGTGTTTCCCAGCACTCTAATTAGCCAGGCGGCAGTGGCAGCTCTCTTCTCTCATCCCCTCGATCGCTGGGACACAGGCTGAAACTGGGAGGGGGGGGACACAGGCTGAACTGGGGACACATGCTGAACTGGGGACACGGGCTGAACTGGGGACACAGGCTGAACTGGGGACACATGCTGAACTGGGGACACAGGCTGAACTGGGGACACAGGCAGTGACTGGGGACGCATGCTGAACTGGGGACACATGCTGAACTGGGGACACATGCTGAAACTGGGGACATGGGCTGAAACTGGGGACACGGGCTGAAACTGGGGACACGGGCTGAAACTGGGGACACGGGCTGAACTGGGGACACGGGCTGAACTGGGGACACGGGCTGAACTGGGGACACGGGCTGAACTGTGGACGCATGCTGAACTGTGGACACAGGCTGAACTGGGGACACATGGTGAAACTGGGGGGGGACACAGGTTGAAACTGGAGACACATGCTGAACTGGGGACACATGCTGAACTGGGGACACATGCTGAACTGGGGACACATGCTGAACTGGGGACACATGCTGAACTGGGACACAGGCTGAAACTGGGAGGGGGGGGACACAGGCTGAACTGGGGACACAGGCTGAACTGGGGACACATGCTGAACTGGGGACACAGGCTGAACTGGGGACACAGGCTGAACTGGGGACACAGGCAGTGACTGGGGACGCATGCTGAACTGGGGACACATGCTGAACTGGGGACACAGGCTGAACTGGGGACACAGGCTGAAACTGGGGACACGGGCTGAAACTGGGGACACGGGCTGAAACTGGGGACACGGGCTGAACTGGGGACACGGGCTGAACTGGGGACACGGGCTGAACTGGGGACACGGGCTGAACTGGGGACACGGGCTGAACTGTGGACACAGGCTGAACTGGGGACACATGGTGAAACTGGGGGGGGACACAGGTTGAAACTGGAGACACATGCTGAACTGGGGACACATGCTGAACTGGGGACACATGCTGAACTGGGGACACAGGCTGAAACTGGGGGGGGGGACACAGGCTGAACTGGGGACACAGGCTGAACTGGGGACACAGGCTGAACTGGGCACACAGGCTGAACTGGGCACACAGGCTGAACTGGGGACACGGGCTGAAACTGGGGACACGGGCTGAACTGGGGACCCGGGCTGAACTGGGGACCCGGGCTGAACTGGGGACACGGGCTGAACTGGGGACACGGGCTGAACTGGGGACCCGGGCTGAACTGGGGACCCGGGCTGAACTGGGGACACGGGCTGAACTGGGGACACGGGCTGAACTGGGGACACGGGCTGAACTGGGGACACGGGCTGAACTGGGGACACGGGCTGAACTGGGGACACGGGCTGAACTGGGGACACGGGCTGAACTGGGGACACAGGCTGAACTGGGGACACAGGCTGAACTGGGGACGCATGCTGAACTGTGGACACAAGCTGAACTGGGGACACAGGCTGAACTGGGGACACAGGCTGAAACTGGGGGGGACACAGGTTGAAACTGGGGACACAGGCTGAACTGGGGACACAGGCTGAACTGGGGACGCATGCTGAACTGTGGACACAAGCTGAACTGGGGACACAGGCTGAACTGGGGACACAGGCTGAAACTGGGGGGGACACAGGTTGAAACTGGAGACACAGGCTGAACTGGGGACACAGGCTGAACTGGGGACACAGGCTGAACTGGGGACACAGGCTGAACTGGGGACACAGGCTGAACTGGGGACACAGGCTGAACTGGGGACACATGCTGAACTGGGGACACATGCTGAACTGGGGACACATGCTGAAACTGGGGGGGACACATGCTGAAACTGGGGGGGACACAGGTTGAAACTGGAGACACATGCTGAAACTGGAGACACATGCTGAACTGGGGACACAGGCTGAACTAGGGACACATGCTGAACTGGAGACACATGCTGAACTGGGGACAAGCCAAGCCAAACGCAGCCAATGTGCCATGCAATTGTCGCCACTGTGCCCATCAATGCCACCAGTTTGCCCCTAAAATGCCACCAGATTTCCCCAAAATACTGCAAGATTGTCCCCCCTCCGCCTGGCACTTACCTTTCTCGGGTCACCCATCCTCCTCCACGATCCCTCAATGTCTTCTCCCGCCCTCGATGTCGCTTCAGCCAATCAGGTTACCGGTAACCATATCTGGTGAACCTGATTGGCTGAGATGTGTGTCAGTGTTAACCAGGGAACGTACACCCCGTGCATCCCCTGGTTAACTATTTGGAAGCCGATTATAGGCTGTAATCGGAAAGCCTATCAGAGCTGCTGATTAAATAACAAAGTGCAGCGCTGAAATATAAGGGTCAGTAGCAAAAATCTTGGCCAGTGATGTGTAATAATAACACAATAAAGTCCTTATGGTGAGAACTCCAAGCAACTTGATAGATTGCTCCAAATGGTGGATAGTGCACAGTTCAAATCAATAGATAGTAATCTCATGTGATTGTCTGCAGTTATCATCCAAATCATCAAACATTAGAGTAAATGGGTACTCTTACCGGCTGGTGTGGACTTACGTGTTCATACAAACAGCAAGTCTGAAAGGCATAGTGGTCTCAACAGACCCAGGGACTCTGCACAGATGGTCACTCCAGGCGGTGATGGCTGTATCAATCCTATTCGGACGAACACCTCCAATCCAGGAACCAGGTGGATGTAATTCAGTAATGCAGGTCAGATGGCCAACCTCAGTGAACAGGTGGGGCAAATGTGGTCATGGAAATAAAAAAAGAATGCTCCAAATGGTGCAAATCAAACTAAACCAATGAAGGTTTTATTTGAAAGATATATAAAATACATAAAATCACGTGAAAATAAAAAGCAGTATAGGGTGCTAGTATAGCGGTACCCGACGCGTTTCGGCTAAAAAAGCCATCAACAGCTGGCTCTGATAGGCACTTCCACAGTCAACCAGCTGCCCACTATTCAGATGGCCGGCGCTCGCCAGGGGGCCGGCCATCTGAATAGTGGGCGGAAGCGGCGGCAATACATCGATTTATGCAATGCACGAATCTATGTATTGCATTCAGTGGCTGTGCAGGAGAGAGAGGGGGCGGCGCTCCTGCGCCCTCTATGGACGCACCGCCACTGGCCTCCACAGTCACACGATTATTATTATAATTCTGACATATTTATTACTTGACATGTAAATTTGGCACTTATGAAGTGGATAAAATGCTTTAACATCTGAAAGACTTTGGATCCTTGTCGACAGTGAAGGGAATCAGTGGAGCGCTCACAGTGTGAATGCCGTTGAATGGTGAACTGAGAGACGAAAGCTCCATCTAATTATGTACATCCCGTGTCAGATGTCTTTCTGTCATTTATCCTCTGTGGGTGGCGGGGTGATCTCTGATACTGAGCGTGTGCGGGAACAATGGCTCCCACAGATGAGAACGGCGGCCCATTGTGACTTCACGAGCAGAGCAACAATATAGAGCATTAAGGATGGAGTGCCTTGACCCAGACATAACAATAACTTGTTAAAGTAATGGAGACGTCTATGAATGATGTGGGTTAAAAGGCCGGAAACAGATGACTTTCCTCAAAAGAAACCATTTGTGACATTTTCTTGAAAATGTATCATTGACAGTTGGCGCTGACGCACCTGGGGCGGGTGTTTGATTGGTACGTTGGTCTTTGCCAGAGCACACAGCAAGAGAAAATGGGCCTGTGACCCTTGTAGCCACCCCACGGAATTATTCTTGTTCAGGAAGGGGTTGAAGCAGGCAGCAGGCAAGGGCAGTCAAGTTTCCAGGCAGAGGTTGAGGTAGGCAGCAGGTAACAATAATCTAGTTTTCAGGCAGAGGTTGAGGTTGACAACAGGCTAGAATAGTCAAGTTTCCAGGCAGAGGTCGAAGTAGGCAGCAGGTAACAGCAGTCTACTTTCCAGACAGAGATCAAGGTAGGCAATAGGTAAGGATAGTCAAGTTTCCAGCCAGAGGTCGAGGTAGGCAGCAGTTAACAATAGTCTAGTTTCCAGACAGAGGTAGAGGTAGGCAACAAGAAAAGATAGTCAAGTTTCCAGGCAGAGGTTGAGGCAGACAGCAGGTAAGGATAGTTAGGTTTCCAGGCAGACAGCAAGTAAGGATAGTTAGGTTTCCAGGCAGAGTTCGAAGTAGGCAGCAGGTAACAGCAGTCTAGTCTCCAGACAGAGATCAAGTTGGGGAGCAGGCAAGGGCAGTCAAGTTTCCAGGCAGAGGTCGAGGTAGGCAGCAGTTAACAATAGTCTAGTTTCCAGACAAAGGTGTCAGGGCACAGACCTTTTACGGTCTCTTTCCCTAGTTGGTCCTGGGTGGAATCAAACCCAGGATCTCTCCATTGAAGGTCCAGCTCTTTTGTCTCTGAGCCACTGCTCAGTTCTATTCTGTGTGCTGTCCATTGGAGCCTGGTTCTGAAACCTGTACTTCTGTGGACCAATCAGTGGCCAGTGCGGCCTATTTAAGCCAGCCCCTTCCCCTTTGCTAATTGCTGGTTCGTTGTCAGCTTTACCCTGTGAGAGAACCTTGGAAACCTGTATACCCAGACCTGCTTGACCCGGATTGGACCTTGACGATTCTCTGCCATCTCCTACACTTGACCCCTGCCTGCTTATCGGATTTGCTGTTGTCTCCTGCCCCTTGACCTTGGCTTGCTCTCGCGGACTTCCTCTGATCTCTCCAACTCCTGACCCACGGCCTGTGACCCGGATTTGCCTTGTTTCCTGTTTGCCCCTTCTGGACTTACCTGCCTGTTCCTGCCTGATCAACGACTGTCTCCAGTCCTCTGCACCTGCCCTGCTTTCGTCAGCTGCACCAGGTCTGCCTACCAGTTCCCGGCACCGGTGTCTCCTTGTGCCGTCCCTCCTCTGTTCTAACTCCAGGGAGTGGTCTGCACAGGGTCGCAAAGGTGAGCCGCCCTCAGCATCTTGGCCTCGGTAAGTAACGTTCCTGACAAAAGGTAGAGGTAGGCAACAGGAAAAGATAGTCAAGTTTCCAGGCAGAGGTTGAGGCAGACAGCAAGTAAGGATAGTTAGGTTTCCAGGCAGAGGTTGTGGCAGACAGCAGGAGAGGATAGTCCCGTTTCCAGGCAGAGGTCGAAGTAGGCAGCAGGTAACAGCAGTCTAGTTTCCAGGCAGAGGTTGAGGTTGACAACATGCTAGAATAGTCAAGTTTCCAGGCAGAGGTCAAGGTAGGCAGCAGTTAACAATAGTCTAGTTTCCAGACAAAGGTAGAGGTAGGCAACAGGAAAAGATAGTCAAGTTTCAAGGCAGAGGTTGAGGCAGACAGCAAGTAAGGATAGTTAGGTTTCCAGGCAGAGGTCGAAGTAGGCAGCAGGTAACAGCAGTCTAGTTTCCAGACAGAGATCAAGGTAGGCAGCAGGCAAGGGCAGTCAAGTTTCCAGGCAGAGGTCGAGGTAGGCAGCAGGTAACAATAATCTAGTTTCCAGGCAGAGGTTGAGGTTGACAACAGGCTAGAATAGTCAAGTTTCCAGGCAGAGGTCGAGGTAGGCAGCAGGTAACAATAGTATAGTTTCCAGACGAAGGTAGAGGTAGGCAACAGGAAAAGATAGTCAAGTTTCCAGGCAGAGGTTGAGGCAGACAGCAAGTATGGATAGTTAGGTTTCCAGGCAGAGGTCGAAGTAGGCAGCAGGTAACAGCAGTCTAGTTTCCAGACAGAGATCAAGGTAGGCAGCAGGGAAGGGCAGTCAAGTTTCCAGGCAGAGGTCAAGGTAGGCAGCAGTTAACAATAATCTAGTTTCCAGGCAGAGGTTGAGGTTGACAACAGGCTAGAATAGTCAAGTTTCCAGGCAGAGCTCGAGGTAGGCAGCAGTTAACAATAGTCTAGTTCCCAGACAAAGGTAGAGGTAGGCATCAGGAAAAGATACTGTAGTCAAGTTTCCAGGCAGAGGTTGAGGCAGACAGCAAGTAAGGATAGTTAGGTTTCCAGGCAGAGGTTGTGGCAATCAGCAGGAAAGGATAGTCCCATTTCCAGGCAGAGGTCGAAATAGGCAGCAGGTAACAGCAGTCTAGTTTCCAGACAGAGATCAAGGTAGGCAGCAGGCAAGGGCAGTCAAGTTTCCAGGCAGAGGTCGAGGTAGGCAGCAGTTAACAATAGTCTAGTTTCCAGACAGAGGTAGAGGTAGGCAACAGAAAAAGATAGTCAAGTTTCCAGGCAGAGGTTGAGGCAGACAGCAAGTAAGGATAGTTAGGTTTCCAGGCAGAGGTCGAAGTAGGCAGCAGGTAACAGCAGTCTAGTTTCCAGACAGAGATCAAGGTAGGCAGCAGGCAAGGGCACTCAAGTTTCCAGGCAGAGGTTGTGGCAAGCAGCAGGCAAGGATAGTCTATTTTGATGCCCCTTACAGGCCCGGTCGGCCCCCCTCCCATTTTTCTTAGATTTTTTATTAAAAAATATATTTTTTGCATTACACCTGTAAGGGGACCCCTGTTCTCTGCTCCATGGGGGCCCTGCCTAAAGCTGTGTAAGAAGCCCCAAAATTTGTGATGGCTGCCCTGCCCATCAGTGCCACCCATCAGTGCCGCCTATCGATGCCCATCAGTGCTGCATATCAGTGCCCATCAGTGCCACCTCATCGGTGCCGCCTTATCAGTGCCCCGTCGGTGAAGGAGAAAATGTACTTATTTACAAAATGTTATAACGGAAACAGGGTACAGTGTTGCATGACCGCGCAATTGTCATTTAAACAGCGACAGCGCTGAAAGCTAAAAATTGGCCTGGGCAGGAAGGGGGGTAAGTGTCCGGTATTAAAGTGGTTAAAGAGCGGGGTAGCCTCTTGGCACAGGACCCAGAAGACAGCAGCAAATACTGTAGTAGCAGCTACTACTAATGCTACTACACTAATCGCCACTGTAGCAGTAGTAGTGACTATAGTAAAAAATGTTGGGGGCCCCTTAAACAGCTTTAGGCAGGGCCCCCCTGGAGGGAGAGCAGAGAACCGGGGGAGTGTGGGGGGTGCTGACGGAAAAAAAAACAAGGGGGGCCTGGGGACCTTACAAGTGTAATGCAAAAAAAAAATTGAGGGGGTCGGCCGGGCCTATAAGGGACCCTAGGGACCATCGGGCCCCTTACAGGTGTAATGCAAAAAAATATATAAAAAAAAATTTAAATAAAAAACTGGGAGGGGGTAGCCATCCGGGTCCCTTTAAAGTGGTTGTAAACCCACTTTTTTGACTTTTGCCTACAGGTAAGCCTGTATGGTTTAGGAGATATTCCCCTCGCAATGCGCCGCTGATTGCAGCGGCGCATGCGCAGGGGGGATCCTCGGCTGAAGGGCCGGACGCCACATGCGCGGGAGTGACGTCATCGCCGCTCCAGCCAATCACAGTGCTGGAGCGGCGATACCGGAAGACACGCTCGGCTCGGCATGGACCAGGTACCGTATTTTTTGGGGTATAGCGCGCTCCGGCGTATAGCGCGCATCCCTAAAGTTGCCCCGAAATTCCTGTGGAAAAAAGATTTTTGTACTTACAGTTTTGGTGTCTTGCGCGGCGTCCATCGGCGGCCTCGTCGGGTCCGGCGTCCGTCTGCGGCTTCGGGTGTCCTCCTCGTCGGGTCCGGCGTCCTTCTGCGGCGTCCTCCCCGCTCGTTTCCCGCGCCGAGTTTGAATACTGTGCCGGCATATACCGAGCGCAGTACACTCGTGTATAGTCGGGCAGGCTCGCTAAACTCTCGCGCTCACGTCCTGTACCTCCAGGACGTGAGCGCGGGAGGAGCCGAGACTGCCCGACTATACACGAGTGTACTGCGCTCGGTATATGCCGGCGCAGTATTCAAACTCGGAGCGGGAAAGCGGGTATCGGCGTATATCGCGCACCCACGATTATGCCCTGATTTTCAGGGCAAAAAAGTGCGCGGTATACGCCGATAAATATGGTAAGTTCCCTACCTCATTCTGAGGTAAGTATTTCATAATGAGCGAATATGCGGTGCATACTAGCTCATTATGGCTTTTGCCTTGCAGGTGTAAAAAAAAAAAAAAAAAAACAATTTATATGCGGGTTTACAACCGCTTTAATAATAAAAATATATATATATAAAAAATGTATTAATAAAAAATAACATTTTTTTATAAATAAAAAAAGGGGGGTTGCCATCCGGGGCCCTGGGGACCTCTGGCCCTTTAATAAAAAATAAAATTAAAACAATTTTTTGATAAAAAAAAAAGAAGGGGGTTGCCATCCGGGGGGCCTTAGGGACCTCTGGGCCCTTTAATAAAACATAAAAAAATAATAAAAAATATATAAAAAAATAAAATAAAAAATGTTATAAAAAAAAGGGGGGGTTGCCATCCGGGGCCCCTTGGGACCATCGGGTCCCTTACAGGTGTAATGCCTGTACCCCCCTGATGGCGGCCCTGACTATAGTGGCTCTCCACTTCCAGAGGGATCCCACAGGCATACTTTCCAGTCCAAGCTGAAACAATGTAACTATGATAATAAATCCTGGAATTCAGTAGAAAGAAAAAAACAAAACAAAGTAACATTTTGTATCTATCAGTGTTGGGTGAGATGATAAATTTAAAGGAACGGTGCCCCCCGTAGAGCGTCTGGTGTAATCTGGATGTGTGCGCGTATCGCACGCCGTTCTGTCATCCGAATTACCGATCGTACAAGCCAAGCTTATTGACAAGAGATATTTTGCAAAGATAATCGCCCACGTAGGACAGATTCTCGAAGCCCCCCCCCCCTTTCCCCCCCCTCCCCTTAGAAACGCACTTCCCGGCGATATTTCTAGCAAGATGCAATCAGCTCTAACCTTTTCATTACAGAAATAAAAGAACACGCGGGCTCAGAAGGGTAATTATCATGCAATATGAACATCTTGAAGGCCAAGAATTAAGAGGCTTCGAAAAAAGAAACGGTTGGGGGGGGGGGGAGGGGGTGCAGAAATTAATCAGCAAACATTTTCAGAAAATCACTTTGGATTGGCTTAGTGATCGGCCTCAGAGTTCTGTTGAACGGTTGCCATGGTTACTGGCATCGTTGACGGTAAAAGAAAAAAAAACACAAAACAATTCGCCGACGGTTCAGCGGAGAAGAGTGATGAAGGAGTCGAGGCGTTGCGGCCTGTATTGAATCTGAATGAAAGGTGATTTGAACGGGGGGGGGGGGGGGTTGGGCATCATCAGGAGAGTCGTTCAGAGGTAACAGGCGGTACAAATGGGAGCAATTAACGAGTTCCGAGTTATTTCAGCACCACGGACAGCGCCGAGAAAACGGAAGAATATACCGCGCTTTACAGCCGACCTCCTCCTGACACTGGGCTCTCCCGTTGTATCACCATATTCACACACACTATATTACCAAAAGTATTGGGACGCCTGCCTTTACACACACATGAACTTTAAAGGGGGTGTAAAGGTCATTTTTTTCCCCTAAATATCTTCCTTTCCCTTCGTGCAGTCCTCCTTCACTTACCTCATCCTTCCATTTTGCTTTTAAATGTCCTTATTTCTTCTGAGAAATCCTCACTTCCTGTTCTTCTGTCTGTAACTCCACACAGTAATGCGAGGCTTTCTCCCTGGTGTGGAGTGTCGTGCTCGCCCCCTCCCTTGGACTACAGGAGAATCAGGATGCTCTCTACATTGCAGATAGAGAAAGGAGCTGTGTGTTAGTGGGCGTCCTGACCATGGCCACCATCAGGGGTGTACAGGCAGCACACCTGTAAGGGGCCTGGATGGCAACCCCTTTTTTTTTTTTTTTTTTTATAATTTTTTTTCTTGAAAGGTGTCCGGAGGTCACCAGGGCCCCGGATGGCAACCCCCCTTTTTTATAATTGTATATATATATATGTTTTTTGTTTTGTTTTATTAAAGGGCCCAGAGGTCCCAAGGGCCCCGGATGGCAGCCCCTCCTTTTTTTATATAAAAAAAAACGTATATATTTTTTTATTTCTTTCTTTTCTTTTTTGAAATTTGTGTGTGTGTTTATTTATACATTTTTTTTATACATATATTTTTTATTTCTTTTTTATTAAAGGGCCCAGATGTTCCCAGGGCCCTAGATGTCAACCCCCCCTTTTTTATATATATATATTTTTTTTAGGGCTGCGGAAATTAACGATTAATTGGTCGATTAATCGTTAATTTCTTTGGTCGATTAAAATTATTTTGATCGATTGACGATCCGCGGAGTGAGCTCCGCGGTCTCGCCCATAGGAAAGGCCGCGGCTTCGGCCTAGCTCCGGAGCCGCGGCGCGCTGACGTCATCATCACCTGCCCGCCTGCTTGCATCTTCTTCCCTTGCGCACGTGTGTCCATCAGCTACTCTGCAGATGGGTCTGCCTGCCTGATAGTCAGGTAAGAAAGGACAACCATCTGTGTGTGGTAACATTATGGGGCAGATGTATATATTCCTGGAGTATGGGGACAGATGTGTATATTAAAGCATGGGGGCAGATGCTGTAATGTACACATCTGCCCCCATGCTGTAATGTACACATCTGCCCCCATGCTGTAATGTACACATCTGCCCCCATACTGCAAGAATATACACATCTGCCCCCATGCTGTAATGTACACATGGGGGCAGATGTGTATATTCTTGCAGTATGGGAGGCAGATGTGTATATTAAAGCATGGGGGCAGATGTGTATATTACAGCATGGAGGCAGATGCTGTAATGTACACATCTGCCCCCATGCTGTAATGTACACATCTGCCCCCATGCTGTAATGTACACATCTGCCCCCATGCTGTAATGTAAACATCTGCCCCCATGCTGTAATATACACATCTGCCCCCATACTGCAAGAATATACACATCTGCCCCCATGCTGTAATGTACACATGGGGGCAGATGTGTATATTCTTGCAGTATGGGAGGCAGATGTGTATATTAAAGCATGGGGGCAGATGTGTATATTACAGCATGGGGGCAGATGCTGTAATGTACACATCTGCCCCCATGCTGTAATGTACACATCTGCCCCATGCTGTAATGTACACATCTGCCCCCATGCTGTAATATACACATTTGCCCCCATACTGCAAGAATATACACATCTGCCCCCATGCTGTAATATACACATTTGCCCCCATACTGCAAGAATATACACATCTGCCCCCATGCTGTAATGTACACATCTGCCCCCATGCTGTAATGTACACATCTGACCCCATGCTGCAAGAATATACACATATGCCCCCATGCTGTAATGAACACATCTGACCCCATGCTGCAAGAATATACACATCTGCCCCCATGCTGTAATGTACACATGGGGGCAGATGTGTATATTCTTGCAGTATGGGGGCAGATGTGTATATTACAGCATGGGGGCAGATGTGTATATTACAGCATGGGGGCAGATGCTGTAATATACACATCTGCCCCCATACTGCAAGAATATACACATCTGCCCCCATACTGCCCCCACCACATTTACCAGTGGCTAATGCAGAGTTGCAATGCAAGGAGATCAGCTAAAAGTAGTTGTATCTGTATGTGCGTTAATTAATCGAAATTAGTCGATTAATCGATTAAAAAAAAAAACGATTAATCGAACACAAAAATTTTAATCAGTCACAGCCCTAATTTTTTTATATATATATTTATTTTTATTAAAGGGCCCAGAGGTTTATTTTTTTCATTATATTAAAGGGCACAGAGGTCCCCAGGGGCCTGGAGATATATATATTTTTTTCTTTTTCTTTTTTATATATATTTATAATTTTTTTTTTATACATATATTTTTTATTTATTTTTTATTAATGGGCCCAGAGGTCCCCAGGGCCCTGGATGTCAAACCCCCCCCCCCCCCTTTTTTTTTTTTTTTTACATTTTTTTTTATATATTTCTTTTTATTAAAGGGCCCAGAGGTTTTTTTTTTTTTAGGGCTCAGAGGTCCCCAGGGGCCTGGAGGTCAACAGGGTCCCGGATGGCAACCCCTTTTTTTTTCTAATTTGTTTTCTAATTTTTTTTTTATATATATATTAGTGCTGTCAAGCGATTAAAATTTCTAATCGCGATTAATCGCATTAATGTCATAGTTAACTCACGATTAATCGCGCGATTAAGGAGGTTCACCCTTTAAAACATTTTTTTTTTGTTTTCTTATTTATTTATTTATTTTTTATAATATTAAATTGTGTTTATTTTTTTTTACATTTTGATCACTTTTATTGCTGTCACAAGGAATGTAAACATCCCTTGTGACAGCAATAGGTGGTGACAGGTCCTCTTTATGGAGGGATCAGGGGTCTAAAAGACCCCCGAGCCCTCCTTTGCACTTCAAAGTATTCAGATCGCCGAAAACGGCGATTCTGAATACTGTGTACTTTTTTAGATCCGGCGCCATTGGCAGCCGAGAAACCCGGAAGTGACGTCATGACGCCGCTTCCGTGGTTTCAATGCGGAGACTGAATCAAAGCCGTTTACGGCTTAGTGTCAGTCTCCAACCTGGACACAGAAGGCGCCGGATGGAGGATCGGGTCTCCCGATGGGACGGGAGGCCCGGTCAGAGCGGCGAAAGGCGGCGGGAGGGGGGGGATGTTCCCTCCCGCTCCTCCGGCATAACAACCGAGCGGCTTTTAGCCGCATCGGTTGTTATGTTTGGATAGCCGATCGCCCGCTCTAAACAACGGTACCGGGATGATGCCTGCGGCTGCAGGCATCATCCCGGTATAACCCCCGAACGCCGCCTCGTTAATCGCGCGATAAAAAAAATGACTGCGTTAACATGGGTTTGTGTTAACGCCGTTAATAACGCGTTTAATTGACAGCACTTATATATAATATATATATTTTTTTTTTATTACAGGGCCCAGAGGTTATATATATATATATATATATATATATAATTTTTTTTATTTTTTTTTTATTTTATTTTTTTTTTTATTGAAGGGCCCAGAATTCCCCAGGGCCCCGGATGGCTACCCCCCCCTCGAGCACGACACTCCACACCAGGGACAAAGCCTCGCATTACTGTGTGGAGTTACAGACAGAAGAACAGGAAGTGAGGATTTCTCAGAAGAAATAAGGACGTTTAAAAGCAAAATGAAAGGATGAGGTAAGTGAAGGAGGACTGCACTAAGGGAAAGGAAGATATTTAGGGGAAAAAAAATTGTACCTTTACAACCCCTTTGATGGCATCCCAGTCTTAGGCCGGGTTCTCACTGGTCCGACAAACGCTCCGACATCGGGAGCCTCATGTAGCATGACGTGTGAAAATCAATGTTTCCCTATGGGAGACATCTTAACTGGTCCGACGCAAGTCGGTCCATCTTTGAAAATGCTCCCTGTACTACTTTGGGCCGACTTTGATCCTACTTCAGCCCATTGAGTATCATTGAAGTCGGATCAAAGTTGGAACGCCGTCTTGCATGCTCCGACTTTGGCATGCGACTTGTGCTCTGCTGATCTCGAGGGGGAACTCCACGCCATATTTTAAATAACAAACCGGCATGGGTTTTCCCCTCCAGGAGCATACCAGGCCCTTGGGTCTGGTATGGATTTAAAGGGGAACAGAGGCGGCTCTTTAATTAGGCAAATTAGGCGGTCGCCTAAGGCCTCGCACTCACAGGGGCCTCGCGGCCGCCTACGTTGCCCAATGCATTGCCCCACTTTTGAGGAACAAGGGACCTTAACGCTGATGTGCTCAGGCAGCGTTATGCGCCCTGACTCAGGAGCGGGGCCGCCAGCATCCCTAACAACCAGTGAATATCGGTGACACCACCCCTTGTGACGTCGAAGAGCCAGCATGCCCTCAGTCAATGTCGTCACAAGGGGCGGGTTCACCAGGTGACATCACCGGGTGGCCCCCGCCCCCTAGTTATTAAAGAGCAGGATCTGGGGGCCGCCCTGCCTGCAGACCCCCACAACCACCAGCCAGGGTTGTGTGGAAGAGGCTCTTGTCCTTAAATTATTTTTCCCATTATGGGCCTGAGTGGGGTCCAATGTCAAGTTTTGCCTAAGGCCTCGCAAAGCCTAGAACTGGAACCACACAATGGGGGTCACCGGCCAAGGTGTCAAACGTATCATGGGTAGCTTCAAAGCTGCCATTAAATCCTAGGAGCAGCCATCAGAGATGTTAACGGCCATCACCAAAGCCCTCGGACCCCCATTGTGTGGTTCCTGTTGGGTGGTCTCCTTCCCTTTCTACCTCTCCCGGACCAGATACCTCCCATGGTGCTTTTCCATTGCACTCCATTGGTTTTTGCTGGAGAAGGATTTTATAGTCCCACTTATGTTGAATGGTTGGTGGATATCCTAATAAATAATACTATATCCTGAAGAAGTGAACGTTGCTTCACGAAACGCGTCGCATATTAGGCTATTTCTATATGCCTATATGTTTTTGTGACGGTATTAGAATGATATCCCCATCAAAGATTCCCTTCTTCCATAAGAACGTCACCCAATATTCCACTAGGAGGAATATTCCTGAGATCGCCCATTAAGCCACACATTAGTCCAGGCTTACTGCTAGAACAAGACAGGCTTTAATGTTATATCACACAGCTTATATGTCATTTCCAAAACTGTTACAATGACAAATCTCCGCCCCCCTCTTACACAGTGGGGGGTCTTCAATACAGCTCCTTTGAAAAAAAGATATTTCTTTGAACTAATCAGTATCTAGCCGGTTCGGCTCCGCATATAGAGAGATAATTACCACAATGAAGCAATCAGCATAATTAACATGAGCCACTTATCTAATCACAGTAACCAGTAAACACAGGGCTAGAACAATTAACATTTGAAACAGCACTGGCTGCAGAAGGGTAAATACCATTAACAGCCTTAAACAAGCAGGGAGGATTAACCTGAAGCATATGGGTAAAAAGTCCTTCACAGTTATCATACAACTATTCATAATTTTTTTTTATATACTTATGTGTATTTAATAAATATGTAATTTTAATATGATTTTAATCATGTGATTGAATAAAAATTGGACATTTTTAGAATGCTGTGATTTCCTGTTTTGGGTGCTTTAAATTCCCATGTGCAATTTTTGTCTGTCATTTTTCGGGTTGGTGTAAGGCAGGGGTCCTAAAACTTTTTGAACAGGGGGCCAGTTCACAGTCCCTCAGACTGTTGGGGGGGCCAGACTATAGTTTAAAAAAAATTTACAAATTCCTATGCACACATATTTTTTCAATATTTAAAATAAAGAACAATTTTAATCAACATAAACTTATTAGTATTTCACAGACTCCCCTCATCACAGATCCCCTCCCCATCACAGATCCCCAATCACAGAACCCCCTCATCACAGAACCCCCTCATCACAGAACCTCTCCATCACAGATCCCCCCCATCACTGATTCCCCCCATCAAAAAGCCCCCATATCAGGTCATCCATCACAAAGCCCCCCATAAAAGATCCCCCATCACAGACCTCCCCATCACAAAGCCCCCCAACACAAACTCCTCTCCATCACAAAGCCCCCCGTAACAGACATCCCCATCACAGAGCCCCCATAACAGATCCCCCTTAACAGACTCCCCCATCACAGATCCCCCTATAAGATTCCCCCCCAACAGTCTCCCCCCAATCACAGAACCCCATTACAGACTCCTCCCATCACAGATCCCCCATCACAGATCCCCCCCATCACAGACTCCCCCACCACAGATCCCCCATCACAGTCTCCCCCCAATCACAGAACCCCATAACAGACTCCCCCATTACAGACTCCTCCCATTACAGACTCCTCCCATTACAGACTCCCCCATCACAAATCTCCCCATCACAAAGCCCCCCAACACAAACTCCTCTCCATCACAAAGCCCCCCCTGTAACAGACACCCCCATCACAGAGCCCCCATAACAGATCCCCCTTAACAGACTCCCCCATCACAGATCCCCCTATAAGATCCCCCCCCAACAGACTCCCCCATCACAGTCTCCCCCCAATCACAGATTTCCCATAACAGACTCACCCATAACAAACTCACCCATAACAGACTCCCCCCCATCACAGTCTCCCCCCAATCACAGAACCCCATTACAGACTCCTCCCATCACAGACTCCCCCATTACAGACTCCTCCCATTGCAGACTCCCCCATCACAGACTCCCCCATCACAGACTCCCCCATCACAGACTCCCCCATCACAGACTCCCCCACCACAGATCCCCCATCACAGACTCCCCCATCACAGATTCCCCCATCACAGACCCCCCCCATGACATAACAGACTCCCCCATCACAGACCCCCCATCACAGACCCCCCCATGACATAACAGACTCCCCCATCACAGACTTCCCCATCACAGACTCCCCCATCACAGACTCCCCCATCACAGACTCCCCCATCACAGACCCCCCCATGACGTAACAGACTCCCCCATCACAAAGCCCCCCCATAACAGACTCCC
Source organism: Rana temporaria (assembly GCF_905171775.1). Lineage (NCBI taxonomy): Eukaryota > Metazoa > Chordata > Amphibia > Anura > Ranidae > Rana > Rana temporaria. The sequence goes on along the minus strand of NC_053490.1, from coordinate 5,318,728 downwards.
ACCATAACAGTACAAAACAGATTATAGCGCAAACATGCAAAAATGACATTTATCCTGCAAGGCTAGTTAAAAACACCTGAACATATTCAAAAATACGGGGGTTTGGTCACACTATATAGTCATATAGTGCTAAGCCCACTTACTGCGACAAAGTACCCCGAATTAGTGGGTCCTACCCTAGTAATAGAATGAAAGAACCTGGGTCTCAACCATGGGAGATATACTCCTCTATGTGGGAGAACTGAAGGGTTTCTTCCTATACACTGGTGGCCACTAATGTGAGGTAATGAAGAGGGGGAGGGGTGCTCCAGCCAAGAGACCTGGTCAGGGTCTATACAAAATACAAAAAGATACTTGGTGGGCACACCCTAACAGACTCCCCCATCACAGACTCCCCCACACCAGATCCCCCAATCACAGATCCCCCCCCCATCGATATTACACTGCCGCCCCTTCTATAATATCACAGCACCCCCCCCCCCTTCCCGCTGCTACCTTAATCACACAAGACGTGAAGCAGGGCAGGTCTGGACAAAGGGCGGGACTTTGCAAGCGAAAGGCAAGTGATTGATTGCTGGGACCGTCCCGCTGCCTAGCAACCAATCACCTGCGTCTTAACTCCAAAGGTCCCGCCCTTTGTCTGGACCTCTCATGTTTCTCGTCTTGTGTGATAAAGGTAGCAGAGGGGAGGGGGATTGCTGCAATGTTAAAGGGGTATTTCCGCGGGCCGGGTAAATCACACTGGCGGGCCGGATGCGGCCCGCGGGCCGTAGTTTGAGGACCCCTGGTGTAAGGTGTTGACAATGTCTCTAGGTGATAAAAGATGGAGCTTTTCCAAAAAAATTATACTGTTGCTGTAAATAAAGCAAATATTCAGGTAGAAATGTAGTTCCTGAAAGATCAGCTTTAGGGAATCCATGTCTAGATTAAAAGATTGTCTGTACAGGGATTTGAGGAATATCCCCTCCAACACTCCACATTCCTATGCACCCCCCCATGGACTCTATTGTCATTTATGCCCTGAGTACCTTTCACGGCTACACATAAGTCGCCATCAATCCTTTTAGCGTCTAATCCTGCAAGGACTACGTTACAAAGCGATACTTCCACCGCGGCATTATGCTCTTTCACGTACAGCTCGGTGGCGGCGGCGGCACATTCTTATCACATACGATTCATAATACATTCATAGACTCGTATAGATTTCCGTTCTTCGCGTTCCTCGTTGCCCCGGAGCCGTCAGAGGATAAAAAAAAGCTTTAAAAGGGAGATAACGATGGCGGTGGCGGGCGAGGGAAACGTTGTGCGCCCGCAGCTCATCATGGTTCATATGCCGCAAACACGTCACAAACTAACGTACACCATCCATATCTTCTGTTCCGAAAAAGCTCATTTTCAACTACGATGAGCATTAGCGGGGCTGCGGGGCATGCACATCGCTTTACCTGAACATCGCGCGTCACAGAACAAGACGCGGAGAATGCCTGAGCGGAGATTTACACGGCTGTCCATGTCAGAGAAGATTTCACTTGGCAAGGAATCCAAGCGTGCCCGTCCAAATCCATTATTAATGTTAAGTGTATTGCGCCGCGGCTAGCGAGGCTTGCTATGTACACTTGTTACCCTCACAAGGGGGGAAAAAGCGCGCTTATCACGGTCGTGAAATTGACTGCTTTTGTTTGGAGGCTTTTTCTGTAATCCTGGATTGATGAAAATCATGATTTAAAGCGGAGGTCCCCCTAAAAAAAATATATATATTAAAAGCCAGCAGCTACAAATACGGTAGCTGCTGACTTTTAATAAATGGACACTTACCTGTCCAGGGTGCCCGCGATGTCGGCAGCCGAGGCCGATCGATCGCTCCTCTCTTGGCTGCCCCCACCGCCATCCTCGGTGAGGGAATCAGGAAATGAAGCCTTGCGGCTTCACTTCCTGGTTCCCTACTGTGCACGCGCGAGTCGCGCTGCGCGTCCTCACTGGTCCCTGCTATCTTCTGGACAGTGTAGGCGCCGGACATGACATAGGTCACCGCGATCACCACAGTGTTCTATGCCAGGAAGTGGGAGAAAATACCTGTATCACACAGGTATCTGCTCCCCCCTCCCCCCTCCCCCCTGAAAGGTGCCACCGGAGGGGGGGAGGAATCCAAAAAGTAGAAGTTCCATTTTTGGGTGGAACGCCACTTTAAGCACTCTACCCAAACTATAGTGACATTTTTTTGTTGTTGGTGGCACCCTATAAATGGAGAACATCTTACCGTCGTTATTCGGGAGGTTCCACAACATTGTATCTATTACACAGATCTAAATATAATGACTGATGTCTTTTTTTGGCCCACATACCTTTCAGAGATAAATCAATCATTCTACCCCTTTTTAAAACACAGGTTCACCCTCATCTGGATTATGCAGTTCGATCACTAATCCCCAGGAAAGACATTGTTGAATTAGAAAGAGTTCAGGGACAGGCAACAAAATTTATAAGGGAAGTGGAAGCTATGGGGGGTGAAGGAGCTCAACTATGGTGGATGGGAGAGCTCAGCTATGGATGAAGAGCTCAGGGAGCTCAGCTATGGGGGATGGAGGACCTTAGCTATGGGGGATGAAGATCTCAGGGAGCTCATCTATTGGAGATGGAGGATCTCAGCAATGGGTGATGGGGGACCTCAGCTATGGGGGATGAAGGAGCTCAGGGAGCTCAGCTATTGGGGATGGAGGACCTCAGAAATGGGTGATGGAGGGCCCCAGCTATGGGGGATGAAGGAGTTTATGGAGCTCAGGTATGGAAGATGGAGGACCTAAGCAGTGGGGAAAAGAGGAACTCAGCTACAGTATGGGGAATAGAGGACCTCAGCTATGGGGGATGAAGGAGCTCAGCTATGGGGCTGGAGGAGCTCAACTATGGGGGATGGAGGAGCTCAGCTATGGGGAATGAAGAGCTCAGCTATGTAGGATAGAGGACCTCAGCTATGGGGGATGAAGAGCTCAGGGAGCTCAACTATGGGGGATTGATCACCTCAGCTATGGGGAATAGAGGACCTCAGCTATGGGGGATGAAGTAACCAAGGTATAGGAGATGGAGGGCCTCATCTATGGGGGATGGAGGGGCTTAGCTATGGGGGATTGAGGACTGCAGTTATGGGGGATGAAGGAGCTGAGCTACGGAGTTGAAGGAGCTCAACTATGGGGGATGGAGGAGCTCAGCTATGGGGGTGAAGAGCTCAGCTATGGGGGATAGAGGACCTCAGCTATGGGGGATGATGAGTTCAGGGAGCTCGGGTATGGGGGGTGGAGGAACTCAGCAATGCGGGATGGAGGAACTCAGCATTGGGGGATGGAGGACCGCAGTTATGGGGGATGAAGGAGCTCAGCTACGGAGTTGAAGGAGCTCAACTATGGGGGATGGAGGAGCTCAGCTATGGGGGTGAAGAGCTCAGCTATGGGGGATAGAGGACCTCAGCTATGGGGGATGAAGAGCACAGGGAGCTCAACTATGGGAGATGGATCACCTCAGCTATGGAGAATGGAGGACCTCAGTATGGGGGATGAACGAGCTAAGGTAGGGGATGGAGGACCTGAGCAATGGGGGCTGGAGGACCTCATCTATGGGGGATGGAGGGCCTCAGCTATGGGGGGTGAAGGAGCTAAGGAATAGGGGATGGAGGACCTCAGCAATGGGGGCTGGAGGACCTCATTATGGGGAATGGAGGACCTCAGCTATGGGGGATGAAGGAGCTAAGGTATAGGGGATAGAGGGCCTCAGCAATGGGGGCTGGAGGACCTCATCTATGGGGGATGGAGGGCCTCAGCTATGGGGGATGGAGGACCTCAGCTATGGGGGATGAACGAGCTAAGGTATAGGGGATGGAGGACCTCAGCAATGGGGGCTGGAGGACCTCATCTATGGGGAATGGAGGACCTCAGCTATGGGGGATGAATGAGCTAAGGTATAGGGGATGGAGGACCTCAGCAATGGGGGCTGGAGGACCTCATCTATGGGGGATGGAGGGCCTCATCTATGGGGGATGGAGGGCCTCAGCTATGGAGGATCGAGCGAGGAGTTCAGTATGGGGGATGGAGGAGCTTATCTAGGGGGGATGGAGGAGCTCAGCTATGGGGGATGGAGGAGCTCTGCTATGGGGGGAGACTGGCTTCTTCCTCCACATATTCCGGTCGTGTCCAATACAAGATATCTCCCAAGATATTTCACCCTTTCAGATAATTCGGATTTATTTTTACACCATGGATCTTCCTCCACTTTTTTTCCACTCCCTTCCCTTCTCTTTTTCCCATCTTTTTCAATCCACCTTTCCTCCTTGACTTTGCCCTTCTGGACATTTGTACCACCGCCATTGATCTCCCTCCCCCTTTTTCCCCCCATACTGACTCCCCCCTTTCCTTTCCTTCGCATCTCTTCTCTCAGTCTCTTCGATAGCTTCTCCTTTTCCCATCTTTTTCATCACACCTTTCATCCTTGATTTCCCTCTTCTGGACATTCATACCTCCTTCATGTTGGACATACTGGGCATTTACTTGCAACATTATGCTCACAATGACATGGTTCTCTCCGTAAACATTTCCTGTACAAAACCTGTTTTTCTGATGTAAACCTTTCCTTACTGAAAAATAAAGACTATAAAAATGAAACTATTAAAGCATTCTTCATACACCTGAAAAGGGAAATAATTTGGCCGTCAGCGAGGTCACATTTTGGATAGAAATGACAACAGGCTCACAGGAGGTGTGAAAGAGGCCATATGTCAAACTGGAACAACCATCCCGGAACATGGATGGGGGCCTTCAACACATATAACGCAATTTTCTCACCTCTAGCCTGGTGATTTGACAACAATTCACACCTTCAGCCATGTGAATTGAAGGATTAACATCATCCAAGGCCAAAGGCCTTTCTTTAGAGGGCTAACATAAACTGTCTCACTCTGCAATAAAGAATCATTGGCAGCAGTCTTTTTTTTACTGGTCGAGGCCCTTGAAGGCTGAGTCACACAACCGCCCCCAACAACTGCAGAGACTCAAGTCTCCAAGCACATGGCTTGGACAGGGACCTGTCATCAGAACCTTTGGGTCAACCCCTTTTCCATACCTCCCAACCGTCCCGGATTTCACGGGACTGTCCCGCGATTTGCGGTAAATCCCGCGGTCCCGCGATCAGAGCTAGATTCCCGCGATTGGCGGTAAATCGACACCCCCCCCCCGCGATTACCGCGATGCGATTCTCGATAAATCCCGCGGTCCCGCGATTGGCGATAACCCCCCCGCTCAACAACTCCGATCCACGGAATTCCCCCCCGCTCAACAACTTTGATCCGCGGAACCCACCCCCGCTCAACAACTCTGATCCACGGAACCCCCCCCGCTCAACAACTTAGTTGGAAGGTATGCTCATTTGTCCCTCATTCTGAAGTTGAAAAGTTGGGAGGTATGCTTTTCACCCAACCAGTGGTAAAGAAGAGACAAATCCAAGTTCTTCCTTTTTTTGCTTTACTGGAACATATGTCACATAATTGACCCAAAAGCTACAGGGACTCGAGGCTCCAGGCACATGATTTAGACAGGGGACCTGTCATCAGAACCTTTGGGCCAACCCCTTTTCACTCCCTAAAGTCCCACGTCGTCCAGTACCTAGGTCTACCTGAAGATTCCTAGGAACCACCAGATGGCTGATGCCACCCTTGCCAGCTGTTTGGAGGCCATCAACACATGGATGTCTGCCAACTTCATGAAATTTAATGGGGGATCATCTTCAGCGATCTGGCCACCCCCCAGACATCCCACCTTGGCCTCCCTCATTTGGTCCTGCTCCGGAGGTGGCCCCCCAGGTGATCTGGGATTTGTCCTAGATTCAGGTTTAACCCTGGCTCCTCAGATAAAAAAGGTTGTCAGTGCATGTCACTGGCAGCTAAAACTCCTGAGGGGGCTATTTAAATATCTGGATATCTCGGACAGAAAAACTGTCATCTGTGCCACGATAGGTAGCTGCCTAGACTACTACAACTCTCTTTATCTGGGATTGCCAAAGATGTTAGTGCAGAAGCTTCAACTTATTCAAAATTCTGCGGCAAGGTTACTCATGGATGTCCTGTTGAGGGATCATATCACCCCTGTCCTCCGCGCCTTGCACTGGCTGCCGGTCCACTATCGCACCTTATTTAAGACAGGATGTATCATGTTTAAGATTATGAGAGGCTCATTTCTATAAACAAGCTTTTGTCAGATCACTCAGATCTACCGGCAGAAATCTCCTCTACATCTTGGTGCCCAAGAAGATCCGGCGTGGTGGTCGGGCCTTCTCCTACCAGGGTGCTGTATTATGGAATATCCTCCCTGCCAAGCTCCAGGAGGCCTCTACTATCCCGGTCTTCTGCAGATTACTGAAGACTTGGCTTTTCACGCAAGCCTTTCCTGCGTAGCCTCTCTCTTCCAGCCTTTCTGCCGCTTTGTGCTGCTTTTGGCTCCTGGGTCCTCTTTTCCCAGGAACTCTGCTACGCGTGTTGCGACCCTTCGGGGTAAGACCGCGCTATATTAAGATATCTCTCAACTCAACTCAACTCAACACTCAACCTTTATAAGCCCCAACCGAGCCAGACTGAGCCAAGTCCTTACTCACTCTGTTGGGTATAGGCCACATACCACCCAGTGGGCCATCCCTTCTTCACCCAACCAATAGTAAAAAAAAGAGACAAATTCAAGTTTTTGCTTTTTTTGCTTTACTGGAACATTTGGGTCACACAATCGACACAAAATCTGTAGGAACTTGAGTCTCCATGTTCATGGACCAGACAGGGGACCTGCCATTGGAACCTGGAAGACCAACCCTTTTTCACCCAACCTCTATCAGCCCCAACTGAGCCATACTGAGCAAAGTCCTTACTCACTCTTCGAGGTATAGGTCACACACCATCCAGTGGGCCAACCCTTCTTCACCCAACCAGTGGTATTAAAGTAGAGTTCCACCCATAAATATAACATTACATCAGTAGTTTTGAAAAAATGTCATTAGTCCTTTACAAATTTTTTTTTTTAGATGCCTTCAAAGTGTTGTTGCTAGACAGAATAGTTAATCTTCCCACTTCCTGCACCTAGGTGCTTAATGCACCGCACAGACTCCTGGGAATGTAGTGGGTGTAACTTACCAGGAGTCTGTGCACTCCCCAGTCTCAAAGAATCATGTGACTTGGACAGCACAGGTGCTGAAACCTGATCTGACACGGCTTGTGCAGCACTGAGCATGTGCAAGGCTGAAATCCAGGAAGTCATACAGTCTGGCTTCATGATGCCCACACTTAAGATGGCCCCAGTCAATTTCTATTTTATAAAGTGTCTAAATGCTGTAACAACCTAACAAAACGGACCTTAGTTTACAGACTAACTTTACTAGAATACATTAAGCTTGTGTATTACACGGGTATTTATTTTTAAAAAGTGAAATTGTGGCCGGAACTCCGCTTTAAGGTAAACAAATTCAAGTTCTTCCTTTTTTCGGAATTTGTTCGTTTTCGACTGAATTCGAAAATATTTCGACCGGATTCGATAATATTTCAATCGGATTCGAAAACAAATTCTATTTGAATCAAATTCGAAAACAATTGGATTCAAAAACAAATTCGAATGAAAATTGAAAGCAAATTTGAACCAAAATCTAAAAAATATGAATCGATTTCTAAAAAAGAATACAATAAATTAGAATATAAAATAATAAAACAATAGAATGAAAATCAAAGAATAGTAAAGAAAAGAATGGAATTTAATAGAATGTAATCAAATACAATAGAATATGACCTGGCTTCTTCTATCTATCTTCCATTTTCTGAAATTCGAAATTCATATAGAATGAACTCAAATTCGAATAGAAAAATATTAGAAGAGTAGAATAATAATATATATATATATATATATATATATATATATATATATATATATATATATATAAAAATATATTTTATTCTGCTCTATTCTAATATTTTTCTATTCGAATTTGAGTTAATTCTATATGAATTTTGAATTTCAGAAAATGGAAGATAGATAGAAGAAGCCAGGTCATATTCTATTGTATTTGATTACATTCTATTAACCACTTCCAGACCTTAGGTGTTTTTCAGATTTGGTGTTTGCAAGACTAAAACATTTTTTTCTGCTAGAAAATTACTTAAAACCCCCAAACATTATATATATTTTTTTCTAACACCCTAGAGAATAAAATAGTGGTCATTGCAATACTTTTTGTCACACCGTATTTGCGCAGCGGTCTTACAAGCGCACTTTTTTTTGGAAAAAAATCACTTTTTTGAATTAAAAAATAAGACAACAATAAATTTGGCCCATTTTTTTTATATATTGTGAAAGATAATGTTACGCCGAGTAAAATGATACCCAACATATCACGCTTAAAAATTGCGCCCGCTCGTGGCATGGCGTCAAACTTTTACCCTTAAAAATCTCGATAGGCAATGTTTAAAAAATTCTAGAGGTTGCATTTTTTGAGCTACAGAGTAGCTCTAGGGCTAGAATTATTGCTCTCGCTCTCACGATTGCGGCGATACCTCACTTGTGTGATTTGAACACCGTTTTCATATGCGGGCGCTACTCGCATATGCGTTCGCTTCTGCGCGCGAGCTCGTCGGGACGGGGCGCTTTAAAAAAAAAATGTTTTTGTTTTCTTATTTATTTTTAATTTATTTTATTACTTTTTACACTGAAAAATTTTTTTTTTAGCACTTTTATTCCTATTACAAGGAATGTAAACATCCCTTGTAATAGAAAAAAGCATGACAGGTCCTCTTAAATATGAGATCTGGGGTCAAAAAGACCTCAGATCTCATATTTGGGCTTAAATGCAAAAAAAAAAAAAAAAAAATTTGGAAATGTCATTTTTTCAAATGACAAAAAAAAAATTGTCTCTTTAAGAGGCTGGGCGGGACTGACGTTTTGACGACACTTCCGCCCAGCAGAGCTATAGGGACGGGCGAAGGAGATTTTTCCTTCACTCGTAACCCCGCTCAGCTGCCGAACGGTCTCGATCGCCTCCGCCGCTACCAACGGCTCTGGTAAGCGGCGGAGGGCGCGGTAGAGCGGCGGGAGGGGGGGGGCCTCTCCCGCCACCGATAACGGCGATCTCGCGGCGAATCCGCCGCGGAGACCGCCGTTATCGTTTACCAGACCGCGCACACTAAAGATGGATACCTCGGTTGTGGCAGCAGCTGCTGCCGTTACCGAGATATCAATCTTTAAAAAATGGACGTACATCGTCGTGCGCAGGTCTGGAAGTGGTTAAATTCCATTCTGTTCTTTACTATTCTTTGATTTTCATTCTATTGTTTTATTATTTTATATTCTATTTTATTGAATTCTTTTTTAGAAATCGATTTTATATTTTTTAGATTTTGATTCAAATTTGCTTTCAATTTTCATTCGAATTTGTTTTCGAATAGAATTTGTTTTCGAATTCGATCGAATTTCGTCCGCGGGTTTTTCGATTTGAAAACGTTCGTTCGGATTCGGTTAAATTCGTTAATATTACAATTCGGGAATTCGTATGCATCAGAATAATGAAAAATTCGTCCGAATTTCGGGAACGAAACTAAATGCACATGCCTAAAAATAAAAATTTTCAAGGATAGCTCTGACAATGTTTCATAATACCTAAATTTTCGTCACCCTGTTCTCAGTAGCTTCAAAAAGGTCCCTCCAAAAAAAAAAAAGCGTCCGACCATGCAGCAGTTGGCGATGTTTACTGCGGATGATTTTTATTCCTTTTTGTTCTATTCTTTGGTACGACATGAAGAGGAACTGCGGGAGAAATTCGATGGAAGATCTTGTCATCAAACATGAGCCGGTGTTGAAGCTCTGCCAAAAAAGGAATTCTTCCCGAAGAATAGCGGACGAGGAGGCCTGTCGGGATAACACACTCCAATTATCCTCCGCACTAATTACCGCTATTGTGTCCTGACGCATGATACAGGGGAACACATGTTCATACTGACCCCAATTCTGTGTGCAGAGCCGCAGAGGATCCATCTCAGATCGCTCCTTAACCACTTAAGACCCGGACCATTATGCTGGTTAAGGACCTGGCCCCTTTTTGCAATTCGGCACCGCGTCGCTTTAACTGACAATTGCGCGGTCGTGCGACGTGGCTCCCAAACACAATTGACGTTCTTTTTTTCCCCAGAAATAGAGCTTTCTTTTGGTGGTATTTGATCACCTCTGCAGTTTTTATTTTTTGCGCTATAAACAAAAATAGAGCGACCATTTTGGAAAAAATTCTATATTTTTTACTTTTATAATAAATATCCCCCCAAAAAATATATATATATAAAAAAAAAAATTCCCTCAGTTTAGGCCGATACGTATTCTTCTACCTATTTTTGGTAAAAGAAATCGCAATAAGCGTTTATCGATTGGTTTGCGCAAAATTTATAGGCCCGGATTCACAGACACTGGCGCACATTTATGCCGCCGTAGCGTATCCCCTTTACGCTACGCCGACGCAGCGCAGAGAGGCAAGCACTGGATTCACAAAGCACTTCCTCCCAAAACTGTGCTGGGTTTCCAAGGCGTAAGTCGGCGTCCGTGGAAGTGGGCGTGAGCCATGCTAATGAGGCGTGACCCCATGCAAATGATGGGCTGAGCGCCAGACAGATACGCATCGCCAACTGCGCATGCGCCGTCCCGTGGACGCATCCCAGTTCGCATTCTCACAAATACGTCGGAACAACTGCCTAAGATACGCCGGCGTGAACGTAACCTACGCTCAGCCATATTCACGTACAACGTAAACTACGTAAAATACGCTTGTGTTCCCTGTTGCAGCCCTTTGCATGGATGCTGCTGAGTTACACCTCCTTTATGGGGCATAACTTTACGCCGTACGTACAACTTACGCACACCAGTCGTAGCCTGCGTCGGGCGCAAGTACGTTCGTGAATCGGCGTATCTCCCTCATTTGCATATGTGAATAGAAAATCAATGGGAGCGCCAAATACGTCCAGCGTAAATATGCGCCCACTCTACGCCGGCGTAGGCAAGTTACGTCGGTCGGATGAAGCCTATTTTCAGACGTATCTTAGTTTCTGAGTCCGGCGCATAGATACGACAGCGCATATTTTCACTTACGCGGTGTATCTGGAGATAGTAGGAGCGGGAGAGCGGGAGGTGTGTAATTCAGATTTATTTTTTTTATTCTGCACTGACTGTCTTTGAAATTGCCCCAGCCCCTGTTCAAATCCAATCCGGGGACAAAACTGGGGACAGACTTGGTCCGGGGACAGTGTCCTCAATCCGGGGACTGTCCCCGGAAACCTGGGATGTCTGGTCACCCTACCATATAGGCTCACTATGCAAGCCTCTTAGGGCCCCGCAATATAGGCTCACTATGCAAGCCTCTTAGGGCCCCGCAAAGCTGTGGAGGGCCCCCCAAATTACTAGAGGCCCCGCCTGTAGAGAAGTAATTTTCGGCCCCTCATCCCGCTTCTCGACTCACTGGCTGCATGGGAGAAGAAGTAAGAAGTCAGCACCCCCCGACCCCCTGCTTCTCACTTTAATGTAAGATGTAATTTCGACTTTAATGTTGTGGAGAAAATAGACTTTATTCTGTTTTTTCTCATAGGTTCGTTTTTTTTTTTTATTTAAGAACCCCTGGTCCCCCAGATCGGGGCTATCAGGGGATATGTAATTGTAGGGATACCTTGTGTGGAAAGGGGTGTTCAAACTTTTGGGAAAATTGTGTGCTCTCTGCCTGGAGATAATCGGTTTATTCCTTAAAGGGGTTGTAAAGACAAAAATATTTTCCTCTTAAATTAAAGTCTGACAGTAGCTGATAAAGTAAAAAGTGATGTTTTGCATTATAACTAGTTTGATACCTGTTGAAATCGAGCCGTTTTATTCACCTCTGTCACTCCTGAATCATTATTCTCACTGACTTCCTGGTTTGCGGTGCACATTCATTCTTGCTACATCACAGCCTAATGGGAACTACAGTTCCCATTAGGCTTAGCCTCCATGCCTGTGAGGGATAAGAGAGCATCTTCACGCAGGGTTGTAGTCATAGGGAGGGGGTGAGCACATTCTGCTTTCCACCATGCAAAACGGCTCAGATGCTGGTGGAAAGCAAGAAGAGGAGAGACAGGAAATGGCATTTTCAAACCTGGATTACTGTATTTTGGAGGTCAAAAGGAAAAACAAGGTAAGTGATATTTAAATGCTCTAGCTTACAGCAATCAATTGATCTAATAAAAAATGAACCTTTAGTGTTCCTTTAACTGATCTCAATATCTCCCAGGCAGAGAGAGTGCGGGTGTACTATAAAAGCTTGCTGTGGTAATGTCGTCTGCTACTGTCATGTAAATGAACCTTGGACTGGCTCCCAAGAACCTATCATTGTGTGATGCTAATTGACACTGTATTGTGTGAATTTCTATTGATGATAAATGTGGATTGTATAGCAGGTTAGAAGAGCTTATCTCGGAGTCACCTTGTCTAGGTAAATGATTAGTAATTAGCTCATGTAGATTATCTCAGAGACATTGGGGTTGATTTACTAAAGGGAAATCCACTCTACACTGCAAGTGCACTTGAAAGTGCACTTGTAAGTGCAGTCACTGTAGATCGCTGTAGATCTGAGGGGAAGCTCTGAAATGAAAGGCAGCTCTGCTGATTTTATCATCCAATCATGTGCAAGCTAAAATGCTGTTTTTATTTTTCTTGCATGTCCCCCTTAGATTTACAGCGACTAAACTTCCAAGTGCATTTTCAGTGCACTTACAAGTGCACTTGCAGTGCAAAGTGGATTTGCCTTTCGTAAATAACCCCCATTATGTCTGTCTCCTAAAAGATGTGTATTGAAGGCTCGTTAGTACCCATTGTATGATGTTGTGGGTGGAGTGTCTCATTGTCCATTTGATTACTGCAAGTATTATTTTTGGAGTATATAAGAGCCTGCCTTCTCAATAAAGATTGTCTATGCCTGGTACACTCTTCATGAAGTCTTGGCTCATGTTTGGGGGGGAATATTCTAACCATTGGGAAGAATCATCCTGGAAACTGCATTCATCTCTACTATCCCTCTACCTCCTATGGTAGCAATAATCACTTATGCTCGGCGATTGAGGGACGGAAAGAAGGCCGCAGTACCATAGCCACTGCAGGTCTTAACAAATGTGACATGTAATTTTGCTTAGGGTCCCAGGGAGGTCAGGATTGGCTTGTGACTCGTCTGGTCTGTCCGTGTGAATCAATTCATCCAACAGCTGAAGATTTGTGTCAGTGGTCACGGTTAATGGTCTCCCACTGCATGGTTTGCGTTCAATGCTGGTTTCCCTTTCTTTAACCACTGGCCGACCAGCCGCCGCAGTTTTACGGCCGGCAGGTCAGCTCGGCTGCGCGAAATCACATAATATAACGTGATTTCGCATTTCAGCCACTAGGGGTGGGCACGCGCCCCCTGCTCACCCCTGGTGCCCGGCGGGCCTCGTTACAGAGCTATTCTATTTTTGTTTATAGCGCAAAAAATTAGGGTTGTCCCGATACCGATACCAGTATACCTTTTTTGAAGCCAATTAGAGCTTCTGGCCCTAATCACATGCTTACGAAAAAGAAAAAACATTGGAATCCATGCGTCCGGCGCCCTGCATGTAGATTAGAGGCCAGACGCAAGGATTAGTGGGGCGTCTTTGGTTCCATCTTTCCCAGAAGAGTTTTGGGAGTCCAAACTGCCAAATAGAACCCTGATATTGGGATTTGGATCAGGATTTTCCAATTGATGAAATTTAATATTTTGGGATCAACTCTGTAGAATTTGGGTTCTAAGGGCTCAGTGGCTCTACCGCCCACCGAACGCGACGTGCTGTGTAATGCTTGCCTCAGCATGTCTACAACCTTAAAGTAGCTGCATTGTGGGGGGGTCGAGGGGCAGTAAAAGCTTCCTACTTTTCCCACCACCTGGCTACCTACAGTGCCTTGAAAAAGTATTCATACCCCTTGAAATTTTCCACATTGTCATGTTACAACCAAAAACATAAATGTTGTTTTATTGGGATTTTATGTGATAGACCAACACAAAGTGTCACATAATTGTGAAGTGGAAGGAAAATTATAAATTATACAAATAAATCTGTGAAAAGTGTGGGGGGGAGGGGCATTTGTATGGCGCCCCCCGGAGTCAATACTTTGTAGAACCCCCTTTCTCTACAAGTCTTTTTGGGGGTGTTTCTACCAGCTTTGCGCATCTAGAGAGGGACATTTCTCCTCCATTCTTCTTGGTAAAATATCTCAAGCTCTGTCAGATTGGATGGAGAGCGTCTGTGATCAGCAATTTTCAAGCCTTGCCACAGATTCTCAATGTGATTTAGGTCTGGACTGTGACTGGGCCATTCTAACACATGAATATGCTTTGATCTAAACCATTCCATTGTAGCTCTGGCTGTACTTTAGGGTCGTTGTCCTGCTGAAAGGTGAACCCCCCCCCCCCCCCCCGGTCTCTCAAGTCTTTTGTAGACTCTAACAGATTTTCTTGTAAGATTGCCCTGTATTTGTCTCCATCCATCTTCCCATCAACTCTGACCAGCTTCCCTGTCCCTGCTGAAGAAAAGCATCCCCACCACATGATGCTGCCACCACCATGTTTCACGGTGGGAATGGTTTGTTCAGGGTGATGTGCAGTGTTAGTTTTCCCCCCACACATATAGCGTTTTGCTTTTAGGCCAAAAAGTTGAATTTTGGTGTCATCCAATGTCTTCCACATGTTTGCTGTGTCCCCTCCCCCACATGGCTTCTCACAAACTGCAAACAGGACTTCTTATGTCTTTCTTTCTCCAATGTCTTTCTTCTTGTCACTCTTCCATAAAGGGCAGATTTGTGGAGAGACCACTAATAGTTGTCCTGTGGACAGATTCTCCCCCCTGAGCTGTGCAGCTCCTCCAGAGTTACCATGGGCCTCTTGGCTGCTTCTCTGATGAATGCTCTCCTTGCCCGGCCGGGTCAGTTTAGGTGGACGGCCATGTCTTGGTAGGTTTGCAGTTGTGCCTTACTCTTTCCATTTTCCGATGATGGATTGAACAGAAGCTCCGTGAGATCTTCAAAGCTTGGGAGATTTTTTTTTTATAACCGAACCCTGCTTTATACTTCTCCACAACTTTATCCCTGACCTGTCTGGTGTGTTCCTCGGCCTTCGTGATGCTGTTTGTTCACTAAGGCTCTCTAACAAACCTTGGAGGGCTTCACAGAACAGCTGTATTTATACTGAGAGTAAATGACACACAGGTGGACTCTATTAGGTGACTTCTGAAGGCAATTGGTTCCACTAGATTTTTAGTTAGGGGTATCGGAGTAAAGGGGGCTAAATACAAATCCCCCCCCCACTTTTCACATATTTATTTGTAAAAAAAAAAAAATGGTCTATCACATAAAATCCCAATAAATCCATTTACATTTTTGGTTGTAACATGACAAAATGTGGGAAATTTCAAGGGGTGTGAATACTTTTTCAAGGCTCTGTATAGTGTATGAGCCCATAGGACTTTCTTTTATTTTTATTTTTTTATTTTTTTATTTTTTATTATTATCACCATCAGGGATAGAGATAACCAGCAACACAGCGTCAGTGTTTTACTCAGAGCCATCCTGAGCCCGGCCTTGTTGTGGAGTCACAGGAAACAGATGCAATATTCACAGATGTATTTACTAAAGAATCCTCTCTGACAGCTTGTCTGTAGGAGGGAGATTGGATCTCTTGTATTGATAAATTTACATTTCTCACCTGAATTTTATACAGCAATTATCTCCAAGGCAGAACGTGAGCTATTCCTAAATATAATATTTCTAAATATAAAACCTCTAAATGCTGAAAAATGATATTGCTAAATATAACGTTATCTCAAAATATAATGATATCTCTGAATATATTAGCCCTAATTATAATTATATCCATAAATATTCTAATATCTGTAAACATAATGATATCCCTAAAAATATTATTCTTAATTCTAATTATATCCATAAATATTGTAATATCTGTAAATATAATGATATCCCTAAAATATTATCACTAATTATAATTATATCCGTAAATATTGTAATATCTGTAAATATAATGATATCCCTAAAAATATTATCCCTAATTATAATTATATCCATAAATATTCTAATATCTGTAAATATAATGACATCCTTAAAATATTATCCCTAATTATAATTATATACATAAATATTCTAATATCTGTAAATATAATGATATCCCTAGAAAAATTATCCCTAATTATAATTTCAATCCATAAATATTGTAATATCTGTAAATATAATGATATCCCTAAAAATATTATCCCTATTTATAATTATATCCATAAACATTTTAATATCTGTAAATATAATGATATCTCTGAATATATTATCCCTATTTATAATTATATCCGTAAATATTGTTATATCTGTAAATATAATGATATCCCTAAAAAATATTATTCCTAATTATAATTATATCCATAAATATTCTAATATCTGTAAATATAATGATATCCCTAAAATATTATCCCTAATTATAATTATATCCGTAAATATTGTAATATCTGTAAATATAATGATATCCCTAAATATATTATCCCTAATTATAATTATATCCGTAAATATTGTAATATCTGTAAATATAATGATATCCCTAAAAATATTATTCTTAATTATAATTATATCCATAAATATTCTAATATCTGTAAATATAATGATATCCCTAAAAATATTATTCTTAATTATAATTATATCCATAAATATTGTAATATCTGTAAATATAATGATATCCCTAGAAAAATTATTCCTAATTATAATTTCAATCCATAAATATTGTAATATCTGTAAATATAATGATATCTCTAAAAATATTATCCCTAATTATAATTTCAATTCATAAATATTCTAATATCTGTAAATATAATGATATCCCTAAAAATATTATCCCTAATTATGATTATATCCATAAATATTCTAATATCCGTAATTATAATGACATCCCTAAAAATATTATCCGCAATTATAATTATATCCATAAATATTCTAATATCTGTAAATATAATGATATCCCTAAAAATATTATCCCTAATTATAATTATATCCGTAAATATTGTAATATCTGTAAATATAATGATATCCCTAAAAATATTATCCCTAATTACAATTATATCCATAAATATTCTAATATCTGTAAATATAATGATATCCCTAAAAATATTATCCCTAATTACAATTATATCCATAAATATTCTAATATCTGTAAATATAATGATATCCCTAGAAAAATTATTCCTAATTATAATTTCAATCCATAAATATTCTAATATCTGTAAATATAATGATATCCCTAGAAAAATTATTCCTAATTATAATTTCAATCCATAAATATTCTAATATCTGTAAATATAATGATATCCCTAAAAATATTATCCCTAATTATATCCATAAATATTGTAATATCTGTAAATATAATGATATCTCTGAATATATTATCCCTAATTATAATGATATCCATAAATATTGTAATATCTGTAAATATAATGATATCCCTAAAAATATTATCCCTAATTATAATTATATCCGTAAATATTCTAATATCTGTAAATATAATGATATCCCTAAAAATATTGGGGCAGATTCACGTACCTCCACGCATCTTTCCGCCGGGTGCAGCGTATCTAAGATACACTACGCCGCCGTAACTTATTTTTTTTCTTCGAATTCTCAAAGAATTTGCGCCGTAAGTTACGGCGGTGTAGTGTATCTTTGGCGGCGTAAGGGCGTGGAATTCAAATGGATGTAATGGGGGTGTGTTTTATGTAAATACGTCGTGACCCGACGTAAACAAAGTTTTTTTTGAACGGCGCATGCGCCGTCCGTGGGGGTATCCCAGTTCGCATGCTCGAAATTAAATCGGAACAAGCCAATGCTTAAGACGGTGACGTCATTTTACGCAAATCCCTATTCGCGAACGACTTACGCAAACGACGTAAAAAATTCGGGAACGACGGCCATACTTAACATTGAGTACGCCACCATATAGCAGCTTTAACTATACACCGGAAAAAGCCGAACGCAAACGACATAAAAAAATGCGCCGGTCGGACGTACGTTCGTGGATCGCCGTAACTAGCTAATTTGCATACTCGACGCGGAATTAGACGGAACCGACGCCTATCGGTCGGCGGAAAAAATGCACCTAAGATCCGACGGCGTACTAAGACGTACGCCTGTCGGATCGTTCCCAGATGCCGTCGTATCTTGTTTTGTAGATACAAAACAAAGATACGACGCTGGAACTTTAAAATTACGCGGCGTATCACTAGATACGCCAGCGTAATTCTTTTGTGGATCTGCCCCATTGTGTATATATATATCTATATATATATATATATATACGTCCCCTTTAAATTTCCGGCGGCGCGCTCGTGACCCTGCCGCTAGCTCCGTGACTGCGCCCGCGGGACCCGGTGTCCCAGCGATCAGCCCCTTTGGCGCCCCCTGGTGGTTAACCCCTTCACTGCCAGTGTAATTTTTACAGTAATTAGTGCATTTTTATAGCACTGATCGCTGTTAAAATGACAATGGTCCCAAAATGGCATCAAAAGTTTCCGATGTGTCCACCATAATGTCGCAGTCACGATAAAAATCGCTGATCGCTGCCATTACTAGTAAAAAAAAAAAATATATTAATAAAAATGCCATAAAACTATCCCCTATTTTGTAGACGCTATAACTTTTGCGCAAACCAACCAATAAACGCTTATTGCGATTTTTTTTTTTACCAAAAAATATGTAGAATACGTATCGGCCTAAACTGAGGAAAAAATAAATTTTTTAATATATTTTTGGGGATATTTATTATAGCAAAAAGTAAAAAATATTGCATTTTTTTCCCCCAAATTGTCGCTCTATTTTTGTTTTTAGCGCAAAAAAATAAAAACCACAGAGGTAATCAAATACCACCAAAAGAAAGCTCTATTTGTGGGAAAAAACGGACGTCAATTTTGTTTGGGAGCCACGTCACACGACCGCGCAATTGTCAGCTAAAGCGACGCAGTGCCGAATCGCAAAACGTGCTCTGGTCTTTGGCCAGCCAAATGGTGCGGGGCTTAAGTGGTTAAACAAACTAAAACTCCTTTTTATTTTTTTTGCACTTTTGTAAGTTGCTCTGTTTTATTATAAACAAATGATATATTCATGGTATTCTAGAAATAAAAAAACATTTTAACTAGTGAACTGCTTTATATCTGAGTACCAATTGGCTTTGAACAAGAAGTAAAACACAACCTGAAGTCTTTTTTTTTTCAGCCTCGCACCGCCCATAGGATAAGATCTGCGTTTTTTCATGTGGTGTCAGTGAAGAGCATGGGTATCCCTGGAAACAGCAACTGTTATTATAACTAAAGAAGAAAAGTGAACGTATAATTACCATGACAACCTGTCATCTAGAATTGTTCTTGTAGGATCATAGCACTGTATAGAGACTGGAATATTCCACATAAACTTGGTCCAACTATGCTATTTTAGCCCTGGTCTACAGTCTGCTATGGAGCCCCTAGTCCAAGGGATAGGGGGGTCCTGGTCTACAATCTGCCCTTTTGGAAAGTTATGGAGATCCTGGTCCAAGGTCTGCTCCCTAGTAGAGGTATGAGGACCCTGGTCCACAGTGTGACCTGGAGAAGTGGTATGGAGACTCTGGTCCAAGGTCTGCTCCCTAGTAGAGGTATGAGGACCCTGAACCACAGTGTGACCTGGAGAAGAGGAATGGAGACTCTGGTCCAAGGTCTGCTCCGGAGGAGGGATAGGGGTGTCCTGGTCTACAATCTGCCCTATTGGAAAGTTATGGAGATCCTGGTCCAAGGTCTGCTCCCTAGTAGAGGTATGAGGACCCTGGTCCACAGTGTGACCTGGAGCAGAGATATGGAGACCCTGGTCCAAGGTCTGCGCTGGAGGAGGGATAGGGGAGTCCTGGTCTACAATCTGCCCTGGTGGAAAGTTATGGAGATCCTGGTCCAATGTCTGCTCCCTAGTAGAGGTATGAGGACCCTGAACCACAGTGTGACCTGGAGAAGAGGTATGGAGACCCTGGTCCAAGGTCTGCTCTGGAGGAGGGATAGGGGTGTCCTGGTCTACAATCTGCCCTATTGAAAAGTTATGGAGATCCTGGTCCAAGGTCCACAGTGTGACCAGGAGAAGAGGTATGGGACCCTGGTCTGCTCTGGAGGACAGGTATGAGCACCCTTTCCCAAGCTCTGCCGTGGAGGAGAGATATGAAGACCTTTATCTAAGGCTGGCTTTACAGAATAGGTATGAGAATCCTGGTCCAAGCCTGCTCTGTAGAGGCATTGGGACTGTTGTGGAGCAGAGGTATGGGGGCCCTATTCTAGGGTCAGCTCTGGAGCAGAGGTATGGGGTCTCTGGACTAAGGTCTGCTCTGGAGATGAGGTATGAGGACCCTTGTCCATGTCTAGTCCAGAGGAGAGGTATGAGGACCCTGGTCTAAGGTCTGCTCAGGAGTGGAGGTAGAAGGACCCTTGTCCAAGTCTGCTCTGGAGTAAAGATACTGGGACTCTGGTCCACATTACTAAACCAAGGGCAGGGGATATAAGGACCATCACTGCTCTGTGCTCCACACTCTTGTTATAGTGCATCTTCATTCACCCCCTTTAAATATTAGCACCTTTAAATATTAGCAAGTAGAAAAAAACATCAGACTTGGTTGAAGGTGGCCTGGTATGAGAGCCAACGTCTCCTTGGAAGAGAGACAAAGTGCCCTTGGTCCAAGGTCTGCACTGGAGGCAATTTTTTAAGGGCCCGAGTTCTACTGGAAGCAAAGTGTGGTCCAAAGTTTGCTGTGGAGAAGAGGTAATGTGACCTTGGATTAAGGTTTGTACTGAAGTTACACAATTGGGCCCTAGTCCAAGGTCTATACTGGAGGCGAGGTATGAGGATTCTGGTCCAAGGTTTGCATTGGAAGTGAGCCATAGGGGCTGTGGTCAAATGTCTGCACTTGAGGAGCGGTATGAGGGCCCTGGTCCGCAGTCTGCCCTGGAATCAAGCTATTTGACCCAGGTAAGTAGTTTGCACAAAATGTAATCTAAGAACTACTATGGCGTGAGGTATGAGTGCCCTGGTCCAAGATCTGCATTGGAAGTGGGTTATGGGGGCCCTGGTCCAAGGTCTGCACCGGGAGATATATGTAGGGCTAAGGTCTCCACTGGAGGCAATCTATCGGGAACTGGTCCAAGGACTGCTTTAGAGGCATTAGAGCAAGTAAGGCTTCATTGCAGAGCACATTTGATGTGTGGGAACATGGAGAAGAAACCATAAAGCAGAAGACTCTTCAGTGTGTTGCTGCATTTTCCAATTAGAAGACTAGTAGTGGCTTCTTCACCTAAATCTGCTTCTGCTGCATGGAAGGTCCATGTCTTGGTGGTCCTCTCTGACAGGGAAGCCTAGATCGCAGAAATGTCTTGACAGGTGAAACAGCCTTGTGAGTCAAGCCAGGGACCAAGCAGACCAGCAGGGGTGAAGCTTGATAGAAGAAAGGATAAACCGCTCAGATGTGACCAAAGAGCCTTCTCACTAGATCCAAACCATGGGTGCCGGCAATGCAATGGTGATGCAAAAATACAGAGGAAAACTTGGACAGCCGCACTCCAAAAAACGTTCCTTTTATTTAAAACAGGTCACAAAAAATACATGCCACAGCAAAAAATAGAACAGAAGCATTTCACACTGTAGCTCAGTGCTTAATCATAGCTTGAGAAGTATCTGGAATGCCAAGCTAGGGACCCAGCAGGGAAGCGGGGTCGACGCTTGAGGGAGATACCACCGCAAAGATTGGAGGAGCTCAAGGGATTCAGAGTTGGTGAATCATAGGGTCTAGTGAGAGAACGGGAGCTCAGATTGTTAGTTGCAAAATGCGGTCTCTGTCTCAGCTTGGCTGTGCTGTGGGCCCATTTTGTTGTACTGGGGTGTTCTTCCAGCCCCCGGTGCTGCAGGTGGCAGCAGTGGAGTCAAGGTTTGGGTGCTCTTTTCCAGCAGCCAATCACAAGGGTTTGTCCTCGCGGTGTATGCTGGGGAATTTATGGGGCAGACGCCATTGTTCTGGGTCCTTCATCGTCCAGCTTTAGGGTGGCCACATCACGGCGCCCCGGCGTCATGGCCTATCTGCCCATGGCGTGCGTGCCACGCGGTGTTCCTGGTTCTGTGACCATGTCGGCCAGGAGCATCTGAACAGCAACGGGCAGGGCCGTCTTTACCGCAGGGCAAATGGGGCAGGTGCCCTGGGCCCTGTCACTGTTGGGGGCCCAAAGCAACCCCCCCAGGGCCCCAGATGGCAACCCCCCCTTTTTTTTATTTATTATTAAATAAAAACATTTTTTTTTATATATTTTTATACACAAAAAATTTTTTTTAGGGGTCCCCAGGGGCCCGGAGGCCCCCAGGGCCCCAGATGGCAACCCCCCTTTTTTTATTTATTTTTTAAAAAAATTTAATTTTTTAATATATTTTTATTTTATTTTTTATTAAAGGGCCAATTTTTTTTTTAGAGGTCTGGGGGTCCCCAGGGGCCCGTAGTTCCCCAGGGCTTCGGATGACAACCCCCCTTTTTTTATAAATGTATTTTTTTTATATATATATATATATATATATATATATATATATATATATATATATATATATATATATATATAATATAAATGTTATTATTATTATTATTAGTATTATTATTATTATTAAAGGACCCAGAGGTCCCCAGGGCCCCGGATGGCATCCCCCCTTTTTTTATAAAAAACTTTATTTTTATATATTATTTTATTTCTTTTTTTTCTTTTTCTTTCTTTTTTTTCTTTTTATTTCTTTTTTATATATATATATATATATATATATTTAATATAATATATATATATTTTTTTTTTATTAAAGGGCTCAGAGGTCCCAAGGGCCCCATGTGGCAAACACCCTTTATTTTTTTCATAAATGTTTATTTTTTTATTTTTGTTTATATATATATATTTTTTTTTTTATTAAAGGGCCCAGAGGTCCCCAGGGCCCTGGATGGCAACCCCCCCCCTTTTTTTTATAAATGTTTCTTTTTTATATACATTTTTTTTATTTTTTATTAAAGGGCCCAGAGGTCCCGGATGGCAACCCCCTTTTTTTTGTAATTTATTTTTATAAAAAAAAAATGTATTAAAGGGCCCAGAGGTCCCCAGGGCCCCAGATGGCAACCCCCTTTTTAAAATATATTTTTTATATATATTTTTTATTTCTTTTTTCTTTTTATTAAAGGGCCCAGAGGTCCCCAGGGCCCCGGATGGCTACACCCCTTTTTTATATATATTTTTCTTTATTTCTTTCTTTATTTCTTTTTTTGTAAAGGGCCCCCCGCTTCTAAATTCGCGGCAGCCCCCCCCCCTGCTTCTCAATTTCAGGCGGCAGCACCCCCCCATCCCGGTTCTCTGCTCCAGGGGGCCCATGCCTGAAGCTGTGTAAGTGGCCCCATAACTCCTGATGGCGGCCCTGCCGCCCGTTAAGCCCCTGTGCTGCCCACAAATCAGGTTGAAAATCATCAGCGGCACGCAGCCAGTGACAGTACTGCTTCCCTTCCCAGTGTTTTAAAATGTACAGCACCCCTGGCTTCCCTTTAGACGTGCATTTCTCTCTTCCTGCCACTGGGTGCTGCTTGTATATAAAAGTGAATTAGAATGTGATTTTATAACATCCCCAGTTTGCTCTTCCCGAGGCTGACTTCTTCATGTCCTGCTCCTCAAGGTATGTCACTGTTTGCTAATCTATATTGTAAATAGAAGTTTTCTGTAGAGTGTGCCCAAAGTCTTTATAATATTTGATGATTCACTGCAGGTCTGGTCAGTGTTTTAAAAAGTTCCTCTATTTTACACATGGCATGGCATGGGGTCACAGCACCGTCTGTCCATTCTGCTTTAGCACCATGGGACCCCATGCCATGCCATGTGTAAAATAGAGGAACTCTTTAAATCACAGACCAGACCTGCAGTCCAGGCTGAGTAAGGCCTCAGAGCACATGGCATTACTGTCTGTATTTAACTGCTTGATGGGTTTATTTTGGGCCTGGCTGGTTCAAATGTATGTGTTTTGGCGGCCCACATTTGCGCATTTTATTGAATTAAAGTGGGCTGGTCTGGATGAAGTCCAGGGCCAAATTTTTGTCCCAGTCCAGCCCTGGTGGCAGTGGTGTAAAGGAGTGTTACGTTTGGGGGCAGGACTGTTTCCTATCATTACGCCTGAATCTGCCATTCTCCTTTCTTCTTCAACTTTACTTTCCTCACCACAAGTTTTATTGTTTTTACCCGGCCGGGTAATAAAGAGCACAGCAAAGAGCACCTGTCGTGGACATTCCTTTACTTCTACTACATGCAATACGCATCATTCACCCCTAGGAATTTCGGAGGAGCCACGAGGTAATACGCCACCCAAAAATCCAACAGCTCCACTGGGGGTAATGCTACACGAATATTACTGTCCCATTTGAAGTAGTCCAATATATATTTTCTCAGTCACCCTATGCCCCTAATAGACACAGGGGGGTAGATCCACATACAAATACATACAAATACATTGGCGCAGCGTATGTGAGATCCTTCCTGTTTCATTTAAATGAAGCGCGTCCCCGCGCCGAATGAACTGCGCATGCTTCGTTTCTAAATTTCCCGCCGTGCATTGCGCTAAATGACTTCGCAACAACATAATTTTTTTTAACTTAGACGTGAATTACGTCCATCCCGATTCACAGACGACTTACGCCAAAAAAAAAATTCAAATTTCGACGAGGGAACGACGGCCATACTTAACATGGCAAGTCTAACTATACGCGACGAAATAGCAGCTTTAACTATACGCGGGAAAAAGCCGACTACAGACGGCGTAAAAAAATGATTTGCATACCCGACGCGGAAAACGACGTGAACGCCACCCAGCGGATGCCGAAGTATTGCATCTTAGATCCGAAGGCGTACGAAGACGTACACCTGTCGGATCTAACCCAGAAGCCGTTGTATCTTGTTTTGAGGATTCAAAACAACGATACGACGCGGGAAATTTGAAAGTACGCCGCCGTATCAGTAGATGCACTGGCGTACTGGCTCTGTGGATCTACCCCAGGGTGATTTAGACATAATGGGCTGGATTCACAAAGCACTTGCGCCGACGTAGAACAAGATACGCAGACGTAAGTGCAAATGTGCGCCGTCGTATCTGTGCGCCGTACCCACAAACTAAGATACGCCTAAAAACAGGCTTAATCCCGCCGACGTAACTTGCCTACGCCGGCGTAGGGTGGGCACAAATTTAATCCTGGACGCATAGTGGCGCTCCCATTGATCAGCCATTCAAATATGCAAATGAGGAAAATACGGCGATTCACGAACGTACGTGCTCCCGACGCGATGTGCGCGTAAGTTGTACGTCCGGCGTAAAGTTATGCCCCATAAAGGAGGTGCAACCCAGCAGCAGACATGCAAAGGTCTGCACCAGGGAACGCAAGGCAGCGTATTTTACGTAGTTTACATTGGACGTGTGTCTGGCTGGGCGTAGGTTACGTT
This sequence comes from Rana temporaria, assembly GCF_905171775.1. Taxonomy (NCBI): domain Eukaryota; kingdom Metazoa; phylum Chordata; class Amphibia; order Anura; family Ranidae; genus Rana; species Rana temporaria. Next base: position 5,293,125 of record NC_053490.1, on the reverse strand, counting down.
CACGCCGTAGGCAGTGATCCGGCGTAGTTTAGGCAGTTTTTCCCGACGTGGTTGTAATCATGCGCAGGGGGATGCGTCCACGTCACAACGCATGGGCAGTTCGTTAAACGTACTTGTCGGGCGCTCGGACCATCATTTGCATGGGGTCACGCCTCATTTGCCTGGGGAGCACTGGCTTCCTGAATTCCATGCTTGCCTCTCTGCGCTGCGTAGGCGTGGCGTACATTGGTTTGCTCTACGGCGGCGTAATGTGCGCCCGCTCTCTGTGAATCCGGGCCAATAGGTGCATGGGGAGCTGAAACAAGGGCACCCCATACTTTCTAAGGGATTCTGGGTTCCACGGGCCCTCCTGTTACAAACGCCTCCTATTTTAGCAATGCTAAAATGTATTTGTTTCTGCCAATTACCTTTATTTGAATTTCAGAAAAAGAGAGCGTAATTCTAAAGTGAAAGAGAGGGAAAGGAATAGGAAGGGGAGTGGCAGAGAAGGAGAGCGTTAGAGAAAGGAAAAGGAAGGGATAGAAAGAAATGGTAGCAAGAAAAAGATCGATTTTGGAGCCCCCCGGGTGATTTTCTATATTTTCAGATTTCTCTTGTTGGACGGATCTTCAATACAACAAATATGGGATTGCGTTCCCTGGCTGCAGTATAAATCGCTAGGCTCTGGTTTCCATTATAAAACCCCATTAGACGTATAGAATGTCACCTATTAAGCTGAGGGATCCGATATCATTGCAGATGGATGGTCCGTCGCTCCTGTAATGATAATTATCATGAGTCTCTCACTGCAGTCTGAGGCATCCCATTGTTCAGTTCTAAAAATGACTCACAAATCTGATTCTGGGTGTGATCTGACGATATGGTTCCGGCTATCGAGATGGTTCCTGTAAGGACTGCGCAGGCGCAATCCTTGCTGACGGAAATCTCCGAACCTCGGCTGCCATCCAGGGCGACGTGGAATTTGAGGAAAGTGGCCAGTCGCTTGGCCTCCTGGCTCTTTTTTTAACATCCTCCAATCCACGGGGATGTTAAGGAATGAGCCTGGATGCTGGCTGAGGTTCGGAGTCTTCCGTCAGCAAGGATTGCACCTGCGCAGTCCTTACAGGAACCATCTCGATAGGGGAACCTTAACGACAAGTCACCGGCCAAGACAAGTACTGTCAGTGAGTAAAGTGGTGAAGTGGCAGCCTTTTTGGGGGGCATTAGTTTGGCTTGGGGGGTGGCTGTGTCAGTTTCATTCCGGGACACTGTATTGTCCTGGAATGAAGCAGCCCGAGGCAGACATGCAAAATGCGGGACTGTCCCGGGACACGTGGTCACCCTACCCGTAGGGGCTGCTAAGGCCCACCTGTCTCCCTGCTCCATTCACCTCCTCCTGCACATCACTTCCTATCTAGTGGTTCCCACCATTGCTCTTGAATGGTGCTTCCTGTTTTATGGTTCCAGGAACAGCTAGCACATGGTGGTTAGGTCTGACAAGGTCTCAGCCAGGCCTTAGCAATAGCCTTTTGCAGGCAGGGACCGTGGGCCCCTATAGTGTAGCAGAAAATATGGAAAGTCTTTTTAGTGCTAGCTGTCCTAACCGATGGACTACTGCTCCCAGTGAGCCCTCTTCAGGCCCTGCCAGGCCTCCTGGCTGCAGCTGGCCGACTTCACTGCCCGCAACATCACAGACCACACTGCTGACTCTGCACCCGTCCCTGACTGCACTCTCCCAGTCTTCTCCGTCATGCCTCTCCAGTCCTCCTGACTTTGCCTGTCACTCACCAGCCCTCCTGGCTGCAACCGCTGGTTCCCTCCTGAAGACTTGCCCGGCAGTACTATCTCCTGCTGTCCTCTCTGACACCTCCTGTCTCGCCTGGTTGTATCCTTCATGAGTTCTTAAAAGGCTCCGTCCTGCATCAGAGTTCAAGGCCCAAGGTCACAACCGCTCCCTCAAAGGCCCCAACAGCCTAGTACTCCATCTCCAGTTTTTCCACCGGCAACTCTTTCCCAGCTAGGCTGACCCTGGGTACAATGCCGATTCTGACCTCCCTGGGGCCCTCTACCTGACTCGTGATGCTGTGAGTTATCTAAACCATTAGCCTTGTGCCCAGTGCACCAAATGCAGCCTTGTGCCCACCAAACACAGCCTTGTGCCCACCAAACACAGCCTTGTGCCCAGTGCCCACCATGCAGCCTTGTGCCCAGTGCACACCATGCAGCCTTTTGTGATGCTGTGAGTTATCTAAACCATTAGCCTTGTGCCCAGTGCACCAAACGCAGCCTTGTGCCCACCATACACAGCCTTGTGCCCACCAAACACAGCCTTGTGCCCACCATGCAGCCTTGTGCCCAGTGCACACCATGCAGCCTTGTGCCCACCATGCAGCCTTGTGCCCAGTGCCCACTAAATGTAGCCTTGTGCCCACCAAATGCAGCCTTGTGCCCAGTGCCCACCATGATGCAGCCTTGTGCCAACCAATGCAGCCTTGTGCCCAGTGCCCACCAAATTCAGCCTTGTGCCCACCAAATGCAGCCTTGTGCCCATCATTCAGCCTCCCTGTGCAGGGGAGGAAAGGATAGGAACAGGAAAGCCGCCCAGATGTTTAGAGCGCAGTGCAGGGAACACAGCAATAGCAGTTTTCATTTCAATAGCCGTGTTCCCGCCGCTCAACGTCATATACAGCCCCGCCCCCTGGCCGGGGAACTTTGATTGACAGATCACCCGTCACCAGGATTGGACGGGTGATCTGTCTATCAAAGTCCTGGGACCAGGAGGAGGGGCTGTATCTGACAGCGAGCGGCGGGAACACGGCTATTGAAATTAAAACTGCTATCGCTGTGTTCCCTGCGTGCGCTGCGCTCTAAACATCTGGGCGGCTCTCTCTCTCTTCCCCTCCACGATCGCTGGGAGAAGGACTCCCATTCCAACGGCACCCACTAGGGGGAGGTGGGGCCTCGAGTAATTTGCGGGGCCCTACACAGCTTGCGTAGTGAGCGTATAGGGCGGATCGGCTCTGCCTGGGTATGTCAAGGAGGCCTGCACCCTGCCAATCCTAGTTGGGGATTGGTCAGGGCTCCCTGTGACACCTGAAACAGCTCCACCTCGCTTGCCCTCCCTCTTCTTCTAGACTCCTCTAGAAGAAAGAGGGAGGCAACAGTGAGGTGAAGTGATGCTACTCTAAGCCACTCCCAGCTCACACAAACCAAAGCAAACAGGCCTAGCTAGGCCTGCCTAAATTTACCTACACTTACCAAATAAAAAAAACTACTATACCTACCTAGGTAAAGGATGCTACATATTTAAATTACAGTATTGACTGAGCAGGTCTGTAGATGCTCCCTCTAGTGGCTGGATGTTTTCCGGTTGCCGTGCGACAATATCGATGACAACGGTGCCTCCGGTAAGTGGACAGATGTCGCCGTTGGTGGTAATCTTTTAATTATTTTCTGAAAAATAGTTCAGTTTTAAAAATGACAGTCCAGAATTAGACTCAAGGAAACTACAATGGCCACATAGATGTCCCAAATTTGCCAGAACAGTCCCATATCTTGGACATCAGTCCGGATGATGCTGTGTCCCGTGCTGTGTCCTGGAAACACAGTGCCACCCCCCTTTTTTTTTTTTACTTAGCATGGTGACTCAAAAAGGCATGGGTACTTAGAAGTGTTTTTTGACAGACCATTCCGGTTTGTGAATGGGGTCTGGGCGGGGCAGTCCAGCCACTGGGCGGGCCTAAGGCCGATTGTGGGTGGGATTAACTGTGTCCCAGGGTTAGATGCTGAAATGTTGCTAAGTATCTGTGACCATCAGGATTACTGAACTAACAGCTAGACGTGTGCATTGCCGAAAAATGTGTTAGTTTTTGGGTCATTTGTTAAGATCACAATTCGTATATTCGAAAAATTTGTTAAAAATCGTAAAAACACAAATTCGTAAATTGTTTAAAATTTATTTTTATTGGTTCTTTTCTTAACCACTTAAGACCCGGACCAATATGCAGGTTAAGGACCTTGCCCCTTTTTGCGATTCGACACCGTGTCGCTTTAACTGACAATTGCGCGGTCGTGCGACGTGGCTCCCAAACAAAATTGGCGTCCTTTTTTTCCCACAAATAGATCTTTCTTTTGGTGGTATTTGATCACCTCTGCGGTTTTTATTTTTTTGCGCTATAAACAAAAATAGAGCGATAATTTTGAAAAAAATCGACATTTTTAACTTTTTGCTATAATAAATATCCCCAAAATATATATATAAAAAAGTTGTTCCTCAGTTTAGGCCGATACGTATTCTTCTACATATTTTTGGTAAAAAAAATGGCAATAATAAATAAATAAAATTTAGGGGAAAGTTTTATTGCATTTTTATTAATAATTTTTTTTTTTACTACTAATGGCGGCGATCAGCGATTTTTTTCGTTACTGCGACATTATGGCGGACACTTCGGACAATTTTGACACATTTTTGGGACCATTGTCATTTTCACAGCAAAAAGTGCTATAAAAATGCACTGATTACTGTGAAAATGGCAATTGCAGTTTAGGAGTTAACCACTAGGGGGCGCTGTAGGGGTTAAGTGTGACCTCATATGTGTTTCTAAATGTAGGGGGGCGGGGCTGGAAGTGCGACGTCATTGATCGTCTTTCCCTATATCAGGGAACAGACGATCAGTGTCACTGCCACAGTGAAGAACGGGGAAGGTTTGTTTACACTCGCCTCTCCCCGTTCTTCAGCTCCTTTGACCGATCGCGGGACAACGGCGGCGATCGGGCCCCGCGGGCGCGTTCACGGAGCTTAGGACCGGGTCGGCGGTCGACCCCACGGCTGGGCTTAAAGAGACACGTACAGGTACGTGATTGTGCCCAGCCGTGTCATTCCGAGGACGTATATCGGCTTGAAAGGGTCCTTAAGTGGTTAAATACAAAAAATGTACAATTAAACAAGATTCTATCACTTTTTATATCTATTCCTACTCATTATTCAATGTACAGAATCTGATCAATATCTATAAACCATATTTATCAAAAATTCTTTACCATATGTGCCTCCATATATTCTACTATCTTACCTTCTCATTCATCCACCATCAGCGTCACATCCCCCCCCCCCAAAACAAAAAAAACCCCATGCCCCCTCTATTCTCTCCCCTTCCATATACTCTTTTTATATTCCTTTTACAACAACCCTTCACGTTCTTCCTGATTTTCCATTTATAAATATTCTTTCATTCTATTTGAGAGACGAAATTCATCCCATTTTTGCCATAATTCTGGCATTTGACTATTTATGTATCCTTCTTCTCTTATCTGTCTTTCGATATATTGTATTTCGTTCACTTCACATATCCAATCTGCTATGTTTGGCAACTACTAAGGGGATCAAATACTTATTTTACTCCATTTATAACATTTGTATCGTGTTTTTTTCAGGATTTTTGGTTGATATTCTTAGCTAGATTCAGAGAGAGTTAGGCCGGCGTATCAGTAGATACTCCGACCTAACTCTGAATCTGCGCCGTCCTAAGTTTAAGTGTATTCTCAAACTGAGATACACTTAAACCTAGCTAAGATACGACAGCCTGCGCCGTCGTATCTTAGGGTGCAATATTTAGGCTGGCCACTAGGTGGCGTTTCCGTTAAGTTCGGCGTAGAATATGTAAATGACTAGATACGCCTATTCACGAACGTACGCTTGCCCGTCGCAGTAAAGATACGCCGTTTACATAAGGCGTTTTCAGGCGTAAAGTTATTCCATCAAATAGCTGACCTAGTCAATGTTAAGTATGGCCGTCGTTCCCACGTCGAAATTTGAAAATTTTACGTTGTTTGCGTAAGTCGTCCGTGAATGGGGCTGGACGTAATTTACGTTCACGTCGAAACCAATACGTCCTTGCGGCGTACTTTGGAGCAATGCACACTGGGATATGTACACGGACTGCGCCGTTCGTAAAGAACGTCAATCACATCGGGTCACCAAACATTAACATAAAACACGCCCCCCCATCCTCATTTGAATTAGGCGCGCTTACGCCAGCCCCATTTACGCTACGCCGCCGTAAGTTAGGAGACAAGTGCTTTGTGAATACAGTACTTGCCTCTCTGACTTAAGGCGGCGTAAATACGATACGCCGCCTTAAAGATACGCGCCCGGCTACCTGAATCTAGCTAATAGACCCTTAGGCCTAGATTCACAAAGCACTTACGCCTACGTATCTCGAGATATGCCGTGTAAGTGTAACTATGCGCCGTTGTATCTGTGCGCCGTGCCCACAAAACTAGATACGCCTGAAAATAGGCTTCCTACGACCGACGTAACTTGCCTACGCCGTCGTATCGTGGGCGCATATTTACGCCGGGCGCATTTGCCGCGCCCATAGATTTTCTATGCACATATGCAAATGAGGGAGATACGCCGATTCACAAACGTAGTTGCGCCCGGCGCATAATATACGCGGTTTGCGTAAGTCATACGTCCGGCGTAAAGTTATTCCCCATATAGGAGCTGCAACTCATGCAAAGGTATGGACCAGGGAACACAAGCCGTTGTATCTTTAGTCGTTTACGTTGTTCGTGAATAGGGCTGGGCGTAGGTTACGTTCACGTCGTAGGCAGTGATTTGACGTATCTTAGGCAGTTGTCTCGACGTGATTCTGAGCATGCGCACTGGGATGCGGCCACGGGACGGCGCATGCGCCGTTCATTTTAAGTATTTTTGGTACGCTTGGCCCATCATTTGCATGGGGTCACACCTCATTAGCATGGCTCACGCCCACTTCCACTTAAATAAACTCGCAATACAAAACTTTCCGGCCTCAGTGTAGCGTTCCTTTAAATTAGACGACGAGCGAGCTGACACCGACCTAACACAGCTGTACCGTAAACCTCGCCAGCCCGGGGCCTCATAAAGCCACGGCGGCTATCGGTGACAAATCATAAATGTCACTTCAACTTACAGGAAGCTGATACATAAAAGTCATCTGATGCCATAAAGCGCCGGGGCGCGAGGAGGTTCAGCGGAGCAGAGATTGACATTGACCGAGCAATACGGCGTATTGCTTTCCTGGAAAGCCAGACTTCGGATCAATCCCAGGACAATGGCCAAGAGATGAGCCGTGTGTATTGATTTACTAAGTGCCTGACTAACAGGCCCACGTTTCCTGGATCTGTCTCCCTGGGAGCCGCACAGCACACCATTATTCCACAGAGCTCACCTTATACTATACATCTAAAGGGGGGCCCCGGAGGGCCACACAAACCCCGGGCTCCGCTTTATGCTTCATTCTTCTACTGTACGTGATGTTACTTTTATATACAGCTCTGATCAACAAAGGAGCTTACACTCTAATATCCCCTCCCCCACACACTGTTATTATTATACATTTATATGGCTCTGACATATACCGCAGCGCTGTACAGAGATCACTGAGCCAGTCACATCAGTCTCTGTACAGAGGAGCTTACACTCTAATGTCCCCTCCTCCACAGTCACATCAGTCTCTGTACAGAGGAGCTTACACTCTAATGTCCCCCCACAGTCACACACTATTTGTCAGGTCACCTGTGGCCAGGTGACAAGTGCACCCCGCTGGGGTCAGGGATGCACCACAGGGTAGTGAACCCTATAGCCGACTGCTGCAATCAGAGTGGAAGCGTGAGCCCAAGATTCCCCAGGGCGCGGAGTCTAAGACCCAGCTTTGTGTTCGCCAGAGCCTCTAGTGGTGAGGATGGCCTTCGCTGCAGCTGGATCCAGGTCGCGACCCCTGGGATCCCCTTGGTCAGGGGAAGCAGCAACCAGGACAAGCGATAGTGATGGGTAAGCCGAGGTCGGGGCAACAGGCAGATAAGGGTAACCGAGGGACAGGCAAAAGGTCAGGGTCACAGGCAAACAGGAGAAGTCAGGGACGAGCCAAAAACGGTACACAGGAAGGTAAACGTAGCACACTTCAGACAGGAACTAAAGCTAACAACACGGCTGAACAGCAAAGCAGACCTGCAGTGCAACAGTTAATATAGACTTCCTGGGATGGCCTGGGGTGAGGCCATACAGGAAGGAGAGATGATAAAAAGGAAGCCAGAATAGGGTCAGGCCTCTAATGGACACATGAGGAGAAGGTAGGCTGCCAGACATTATTGCATATCCATGACGCTATTATTATTATTATACAGTTATATGGCTACATATATATTAACCACTTCCCGACCGCCTCATGTACATATACGTCGGCAGAATGGCACGTACAGGCACATTGGCGTACCTGTACGTCCCTGCCTAGACGTGGGTCGGGGGTCCGATCGGAACCCCCCCCCGCTACACGCGGCGGTCGGGTTCCCTCGGGGAGCGATCCGGGACGACGGCGCGGCTATTTGTTTATAGCCGCTCCGTCGCGATCGCTCCCCGGAGCTGAAGAACGGGGAGAGCCGTATGTAAACACGGCTTCCCCGTGCTTCACTATGGCGCTGCATCGATCGAGTGATCCCCTTTATAGGGGAGACTCGATCGATGACGTCATTCCTACAGCCACACCCCCCTACAGTTGTAAACACACACTAAGTGTACACTAAATCCTACAGCGCCACCTGTGGTTAACTCCCAAACTGCAACTGTCATTTTCACAATAAACAATGCAATTTAAATGCATTTTTTGCTGTGAAAATGACAATGGTCCCAAAAATGTGTCAAAATTGTCCGAAGTGTCCGCCATAATGTCGAGGTCACGAAAAAAAATCGCATGATCGCCGCCATTAGTAGTAAAAAATAAATAATTAATAAAAATGCAATAAAACTATCCCCTATTTTGTAAACGCTATTAATTTTGCGCAAACGAATCGATAAACGCTTATTGCGATTTTTTTTACCAAAAATAGGTACAAGAATACGTACCGGCCTAAACTGAGGGAAAAAAAATGTATATATGTTTTTGGGGGATATTTATTATAGCAAAAAGTAAAAAATATTGAATTTTTTTCAAAATTGTCGCTCTATTTTTGTTTATAGCGCAAAAAATAAAAACCGCCGAGGTGATCAAATACCACCAAAAGAAAGCTCTATTTGTGGGGAAAAAAGGACGAAAATTTTGTTTGGGAGCCACGTCGCACGACCGCGCAATTGTCTGTTAAAGCGACGAAGTCCCGAACTGTAAAAACACCTTGGGTCTTTAGGCAGCATATTGGTCCGGTCCTTAAGTGGTTAAATGCTCATTTAAAAAATCATAAAACAATCTAAAATCTAAATCAATAGATATCTCTCAGTTGTATGTCTCTTGTGTCTGCGGCTCTGTGGTGTTCTTTGCACATACAGGAACTCTCATATTTGGACCCGTGGATCTCTTTTACTCGTTTTCAGGCTCTTTATTTTTTTACCACATCATAAACACTCAATAAATCTTGGTGTCCGTGTTTTGCAGCGATAGGGACGGCGGGGGCGCTGCAGGTCTCATCCTAGAGCAATCAATATCCTTCGAGCGTTCTAACGTCACATTGTAACGATGACTGTTGTAGGTGATCGAAAACCCACCGCTGGGTCATCTCATACTGCGAAATGTGAAGAACCCAAAACAAAGGAAAAGGATGTGCGACTGTTTGTGAATACTGTATACGAAATGACCAAGGCTCAGAAACCGACATATTCAGCTTTTATGTGACTTTTCAGTGAAGAAAAATTGCTCCGTCCCCCGAGGGGCCTGTTCACCAAAAGATGGCAAAGGATAAGGGGTAATGTTAGAAGATGTGACACCATGGAGGAGATGGGTGAGAGGGATCGGAATAGTAGAGGTCAGGTCAGTAACAGAGTGTTTTCTATCTTATGGAGGGTCACGTTGGAGATGGGATATCCTGGTGGTGGATGTAATCAGAAGATAGAGAGAAGATCAGGAGAAGAGTATTTTCTATCTCATGGAGGGTCACGTTGGAGGTGGGATATCCTGGTGGTGGATGTAATCAGAAGATAGAGAGAAGGTCAGGAGAAGAGTATTTTCCTCCTTTTGGAGGGTCACGTTGGAGGTGGGATATCCTGGTGGTGGATGTAATCAGAAGATAGAGAGAAGGTCAGGAGAAGAGTATTTTCCTCCTTTTGGAGGGTCACGTTGGAGGTGGGATATCCTGGTGGTGGATGTAATCAGAAGATAGAGAGAAGGTCAGGAGAAGAGTATTTTCCACCTTTTGGAGGGTCACGTTGGAGATGGGATATCCTGGTGGTGGATGTAATCAGAAGATAGAGAGAAGGTCAGGAGAAGAGTATTTTTTCACCTTTTGGAGGGTCACGTTGGAGGTGTGATATCCTGGTGGTGGACAGTGGCAGTCCGTCCATAGAGGGCGCTGGAGCGCCGCCCCCTCTGGCTCCGCACCGCCACTGAAAATAACATACATTCACGCATTGCATGAATGTATGTTATTGTTGCCAGCTGCCGCTGTTCTATTCAGGTGGCCGGACATGAGCGCCGTCCACCTGAATAATGCCAGCTGGTTGGCTGTGCGGAAGTGCCTATCAGAGCCAGCGGATAGGCTTTCCAAGTACAGCCCTCGTCTTCCGGATGCTTTATCCAGGCAACGTACGGGGTGCGTTCCTTGGATAAGACTGACGGCCGTCTCAGCCAATCAGGTTCGCCGATTCTGGTTATCAGTAACCTGATTGGCTGAAGCGTCACCAAGGCGGGAGAAGACATCGAGGGCTGTGGAAGGATTAAGGTAAGTGCATTTTACAGGGCACAGCGGCGACAATGGGCATCAATGGGCACAGTGGCATCAAGGGCACAGTGGTGACAATGGGCATCAATGGGCACAGTGGCATCAAGGGCACATCGGCGACAATGGGCACAGTGGCATCAAGGGCACAGTGGTGACAATGGGCACAGTGGTAACAATTAAAGGGCACAGTGACATGCACAGTGGCAACAATGGGCACAGTGGCGACAGTTAAAGGGCCAAGTGGTTACAATTGGCACAGTGGCGACAATTGAAGGGCACAGTGGCTGCGTTTGATGGCATGGCACAGTGGTGACAATTGATAGCACAGTGGCTGCGTTTGATGGCATGGCACAGTGACTGCGTTTGATGGCATGGCACAGTGACTGCGTTTGATGGCATTGGCACAGTGGTGACAATTGATGGCACAGCGACTGCGTTTGATGGCATGGCACAGTGGTGACAATTGATGGCACAGTGTCTGTGTTTGATGGCATGGCACAGTGACTGCGTTTGATGGCATGGCACAGCGGCTGCGTTTGATGGCATGGCACAACGACTGCGTTTGATGGCATGGCACAGTGGTGATAATTGATGCCACAGTGGCTGCATTTGATGGGCACAGTGAGGCTGCAATTTTTGTATTTTTTTTCGTTTGCACCCCCCCAAAAATTTTGAGCACCAGCCGCCACTGGTGGTGGATGTAGTCAGAAGATAGAGAAAGGTCAGGAGCAGAGTATTTTCCACCTTTTGGTGGGTCACATTGGAGATGGGTTATCCTGGTGGTGGATGTAATCAGAAAATAGAGAGAAGGTCGGGAGAAGAGTATTTTCCACCTTTTGGAGGGTCACATTGGAGATGGGATATCCTGGTGGTGGATGTAATCAGAAAGGTACTGAGAAGGTCAGGAGAAGAGTATTTTCTATCTTTTGGAGGGTCACGTTGGAGGTGGGATATCCTGATGGTGGATGTAATCAGAAGATAGAGAGACGATCAGGAGAAGAGTATTTTTCTACCTTTTGGAGGGTCACGTTGGAGGTGGGATATCCCAGTGGTGTATGTAATCAGAAGATAGAGAGAAGGTCAGGAGAAGAGTATTTTCCACCTTTTGGAGGGTCACGTTGGAGGTGGGATATCCTGGTGGTGGATGTAATCAGAAAGGTAGAGAGAAGGTCAGGAGAAGAGTATTTTCCACCTTTTGGAGGGTCACGTTGGAGGTGGGATATCCTGGTGGTGGATGTAATCAGAAAGGTAGAGAGAAGGTCAGGAGAAGAGTATTTTCCACCTTTTGGAGGTTCACGTTGGAGATGGGATATCCTGGTGGTGGATGTAATCAGAAGATAGAGAGAAGGTCAGGAGAAGAGTATTTTCTATCTTATGGAGGGTCACTTTGGAGGTGGGATATCCCGGTGGTGGATGTAATCAGAAAGGTAGAGAGAAGGTCAGGAGAAGAGTATTTTCCACTTTTTGGAGGGTCACGTTGGAGGTGGGATATCCTGGTGGTGGATGTAATCAGAAAGGTAGAGAGAAGGTCAGGAGAAGAGTATTTTCCACCTTTTGGAGGGTCACGTTGGAGGTGGGATATCCTGGTGGTGGATGTAATCAGAAAGGTAGAGAGAAGGTCAGGAGAAGAGTATTTTCCTCCTTTTGGAGGGTCACGTTGGAGGTGGGATATCCTGGTGGTGGATGTAATCAGAAGATAGAGAGAAGGTCAGGAGAAGAGTATTTTCCACCTTTTGGAGGGTCACGTTGGAGGTGGGATATCCTGGTGGTGGATGTAATCAGAAAGGTAGAGAGAAGGTCAGGAGAAGAGTATTTTCTACCTTTTGGAGGGTCATGTTGGAGGTGGGATATCCCGGTGGTGGATGTAATCAGAAAGGTAGAGAGAAGGTCAGGAGAAGAGTATTTTCTATCTTTTGGAGGGTCACGTCCGAGATGGGATATCCCGGTGGTGGATGTAATCAGAAGGTAGAGAGAAGGTCAGGAGAAGAGTATTTTCTATCTTTTTGAGGGTCACGTTGGAGGTGGGATATCCTGGTGGTGGATGTAATCAGAAGATAGAGAGAAGGTCAGGAGAAGAGTATTTTCCACCTTTTGAAAGGTCACGTTGGAGGTGGGATATCCTGGTGGTGGATGTAATCAGAAGATAGAGAGAAGGTCAGGAGAAGAGCATTTTCCACCTTTTGGAGGGTCACGTTGGAGGTGGGATATCCCGGTGGTGGATGTAATCAGAAAGGTAGAGAGAAGGTCAGGAGAAGAGTATTTTCTATCTTATGGAGGGTCACATTGGAGGTGGGATATCCTGGTGGTGGATGTAATCAGAAAGGTAGAGAGAAGGTCGGGAGAAGAGTGTTTTCTATCTTATGGAGGGTCACGTTGGAGGTGGGATATCCCGGTGGTGGATGTAATCAGAAGATAGAGAGAAGGTCAGGAGAAGAGTATTTTCTATCTTATGGAGGGTCACTTTGGAGGTGGGATATCCCGGTGGTGGATGTAATCAGAAAGGTAGAGAGAAGGTCAGGAGAAGAGTATTTTCCACTTTTTGGAGGGTCACGTTGGAGGTGGGATATCCTGGTGGTGGATGTAATCAGAAAGGTAGAGAGAAGGTCAGGAGAAGAGTATTTTCCACCTTTTGGAGGGTCACGTTGGAGGTGGGATATCCTGGTGGTGGATGTAATCAGAAAGGTAGAGAGAAGGTCAGGAGAAGAGTATTTTCCTCCTTTTGGAGGGTCACGTTGGAGGTGGGATATCCTGGTGGTGGATGTAATCAGAAGATAGAGAGAAGGTCAGGAGAAGAGTATTTTCTATCTTATGGAGGGTCACGTTGGAGGTGGGATATCCCGGTGGTGGATGTAATCAGAAGATAGAGAGAAGGTCAGGAGAAGAGTATTTTCCACCTTTTGGAGGGTCACGTTGGAGGTGGGATATCCTGGTGGTGGATGTAATCAGAAAGGTAGAGAGAAGGTCAGGAGAAGAGTATTTTCTACCTTTTGGAGGGTCATGTTGGAGGTGGGATATCCCGGTGGTGGATGTAATCAGAAAGGTAGAGAGAAGGTCAGGAGAAGAGTATTTTCTATCTTTTGGAGGGTCACGTCCGAGATGGGATATCCCGGTGGTGGATGTAATCAGAAGGTAGAGAGAAGGTCAGGAGAAGAGTATTTTCTATCTTTTTGAGGGTCACGTTGGAGGTGGGATATCCTGGTGGTGGATGTAATCAGAAGATAGAGAGAAGGTCAGGAGAAGAGTATTTTCCACCTTTTGGAGGGTCACGTTGGAGGTGGGATATCCTGGTGGTGGATGTAATCAGAAGATAGAGAGAAGGTCAGGAGAAGAGCGTTTTCCACCTTTTGGAGGGTCACGTTGGAGGTGGGATATCCCGGTGGTGGATGTAATCAGAAAGGTAGAGAGAAGGTCAGGAGAAGAGTATTTTCTATCTTATGGAGGGTCACATTGGAGGTGGGATATCCTGGTGGTGGATGTAATCAGAAAGGTAGAGAGAAGGTCGGGAGAAGAGTGTTTTCTATCTTATGGAGGGTCACGTTGGAGGTGGGATATCCCGGTGGTGGATGTAATCAGAAGATAGAGAGAAGGTCAGGAGAAGAGTATTTTCTATCTTATGGAGGGTCACTTTGGAGGTGGGATATCCCGGTGGTGGATGTAATCAGAAAGGTAGAGAGAAGGTCAGGAGAAGAGTATTTTCCACTTTTTGGAGGGTCACATTGGAGGTGGGATATCCTGGTGGTGGATGTAATCAGAAAGGTAGAGAGAAGGTCAGGAGAAGAGTATTTTCCACCTTTTGGAGGGTCACGTTGGAGGTGGGATATCCTGGTGGTGGATGTAATCAGAAAGGTAGAGAGAAGGTCAGGAGAAGAGTATTTTCCTCCTTTTGGAGGGTCACGTTGGAGGTGGGATATCCTGGTGGTGGATGTAATCAGAAGATAGAGAGAAGGTCAGGAGAAGAGTATTTTCTATCTTATGGAGGGTCACGTTGGAGGTGGGATATCCCGGTGGTGGATGTAATCAGAAGATAGAGAGAAGGTCAGGAGAAGAGTATTTTCCACCTTTTGGAGGGTCACGTTGGAGGTGGGATATCCTGGTGGTGGATGTAATCAGAAAGGTAGAGAGAAGGTCAGGAGAAGAGTATTTTCTACCTTTTGGAGGGTCATGTTGGAGGTGGGATATCCCGGTGGTGGATGTAATCAGAAAGGTAGAGAGAAGGTCAGGAGAAGAGTATTTTCTATCTTTTGGAGGGTCACGTCCGAGATGGGATATCCCGGTGGTGGATGTAATCAGAAGGTAGAGAGAAGGTCAGGAGAAGAGTATTTTCTATCTTTTTGAGGGTCACGTTGGAGGTGGGATATCCTGGTGGTGGATGTAATCAGAAGATAGAGAGAAGGTCAGGAGAAGAGCATTTTCCACCTTTTGGAGGGTCACGTTGGAGGTGGGATATCCCGGTGGTGGATGTAATCAGAAAGGTAGAGAGAAGGTCAGGAGAAGAGTATTTTCTATCTTATGGAGGGTCACATTGGAGGTGGGATATCCCGGTGGTGGATGTAATCAGAAAGGTAGAGAGAAGGTCAGGAGAAGAGTATTTTCTATCTTTTTGAGGGTCACGTTGGAGGTGGGATATCCTGGTGGTGGATGTAATCAGAAGATAGAGAGAAGGTCAGGAGAAGAGTATTTTCCACCTTTTGGAGGGTCACGTTGGAGGTGGGATATCCTGGTGGTGGATGTAATCAGAAGATAGAGAGAAGGTCAGGAGAAGAGCATTTTCCACCTTTTGGAGGGTCACGTTGGAGGTGGGATATCCCGGTGGTGGATGTAATCAGAAAGGTAGAGAGAAGGTCAGGAGAAGAGTATTTTCTATCTTATGGAGGGTCACATTGGAGGTGGGATATCCCGGTGGTGGATGTAATCAGAAAGGTAGAGAGAAGGTCAGGAGAAGAGTATTTTCTATCTTTTGGAGGGTCACGTCCGAGATGGGATATCCCGGTGGTGGATGTAATCAGAAGGTAGAGAGAAGGTCAGGAGAAGAGTATTTTCTATCTTTTTGAGGGTCACGTTGGAGGTGGGATATCCTGGTGGTGGATGTAATCAGAAGATAGAGAGAAGGTCAGGAGAAGAGTATTTTCCACCTTTTGGAGGGTCACGTTGGAGGTGGGATATCCTGGTGGTGGATGTAATCAGAAGATAGAGAGAAGGTCAGGAGAAGAGTATTTTCTATCTTTTGGAGGGTCACGTCCGAGATGGGATATCCCGGTGGTGGATGTAATCAGAAGGTAGAGAGAAGGTCAGGAGAAGAGTATTTTCTATGTTTTTGAGGGTCACGTTGGAGGTGGGATATCCTGGTGGTGGATGTAATCAGAAGATAGAGAGAAGGTCAGGAGAAGAGTATTTTCCACCTTTTGGAGGGTCACGTTGGAGGTGGGATATCCTGGTGGTGGATGTAATCAGAAGATAGAGAGAAGGTCAGGAGAAGAGCATTTTCCACCTTTTGGAGGGTCACGTTGGAGGTGGGATATCCCGGTGGTGGATGTAATCAGAAAGGTAGAGAGAAGGTCAGGAGAAGAGTATTTTCTATCTTATGGAGGGTCACATTGGAGGTGGGATATCCTGGTGGTGGATGTAATCAGAAAGGTAGAGAGAAGGTCGGGAGAAGAGTGTTTTCTATCTTATGGAGGGTCACGTTGGAGGTGGGATATCCCGGTGGTGGATGTAATCAGAAGATAGAGAGAAGGTCAGGAGAAGAGTATTTTCTATCTTATGGAGGGTCACTTTGGAGGTGGGATATCCCGGTGGTGGATGTAATCAGAAAGGTAGAGAGAAGGTCAGGAGAAGAGTATTTTCCACCTTTTGGAGGGTCACGTTGGAGGTGGGATATCCTGGTGGTGGATGTAATCAGAAAGGTAGAGAGAAGGTCAGGAGAAGAGTATTTTCCACCTTTTGGAGGGTCACGTTGGAGGTGGGATATCCTGGTGGTGGATGTAATCAGAAAGGTAGAGAGAAGGTCAGGAGAAGAGTATTTTCCTCCTTTTGGAGGGTCACGTTGGAGGTGGGATATCCTGGTGGTGGATGTAATCAGAAGATAGAGAGAAGGTCAGGAGAAGAGTATTTTCTATCTTATGGAGGGTCACGTTGGAGGTGGGATATCCCGGTGGTGGATGTAATCAGAAGATAGAGAGAAGGTCAGGAGAAGAGTATTTTCCACCTTTTGGAGGGTCACGTTGGAGGTGGGATATCCTGGTGGTGGATGTAATCAGAAAGGTAGAGAGAAGGTCAGGAGAAGAGTATTTTCTACCTTTTGGAGGGTCATGTTGGAGGTGGGATATCCCGGTGGTGGATGTAATCAGAAAGGTAGAGAGAAGGTCAGGAGAAGAGTATTTTCTATCTTTTGGAGGGTCACGTCCGAGATGGGATATCCCGGTGGTGGATGTAATCAGAAGGTAGAGAGAAGGTCAGGAGAAGAGTATTTTCTATCTTTTTGAGGGTCACGTTGGAGGTGGGATATCCTGGTGGTGGATGTAATCAGAAGATAGAGAGAAGGTCAGGAGAAGAGTATTTTCCACCTTTTGGAGGGTCACGTTGGAGGTGGGATATCCTGGTGGTGGATGTAATCAGAAAGGTAGAGAGAAGGTCAGGAGAAGAGTATTTTCTACCTTTTGGAGGGTCATGTTGGAGGTGGGATATCCCGGTGGTGGATGTAATCAGAAAGGTAGAGAGAAGGTCAGGAGAAGAGTATTTTCTATCTTTTGGAGGGTCACGTCCGAGATGGGATATCCCGGTGGTGGATGTAATCAGAAGGTAGAGAGAAGGTCAGGAGAAGAGTATTTTCTATCTTTTTGAGGGTCACGTTGGAGGTGGGATATCCTGGTGGTGGATGTAATCAGAAGATAGAGAGAAGGTCAGGAGAAGAGTATTTTCCACCTTTTGGAGGGTCACGTTGGAGGTGGGATATCCTGGTGGTGGATGTAATCAGAAGATAGAGAGAAGGTCAGGAGAAGAGCATTTTCCACCTTTTGGAGGGTCACGTTGGAGGTGGGATATCCCGGTGGTGGATGTAATCAGAAAGGTAGAGAGAAGGTCAGGAGAAGAGTATTTTCTATCTTATGGAGGGTCACATTGGAGGTGGGATATCCCGGTGGTGGATGTAATCAGAAAGGTAGAGAGAAGGTCGGGAGAAGAGTGTTTTCTATCTTATGGAGGGTCACGTTGGAGGTGGGATATCCTGGTGGTGGATGTAATCAGAAAGGTAGAGAGAAGGTCGGGAGAAGAGTGTTTTCTATCTTATGGAGGGTCACGTTGGAGGTGGGATATCCTGGTGGTGGATGTAATCAGAAAGATAGAGAGAAGGTCAGGAGAAGAGTATTTTCTACCTTATGGAGTTTATTTTGGGAGGCTGCAGTATTATGTTTTAAACTTTAACCCCTTGACCAACAGAAATGTCAATCTCCGGCCACACCTGGGAAACCTTTACATTTTCCCCCCTAGTAGATCTGCGATTCCCTCCCGCCGGCGGTATTTATTGCTGAGCGCCGCAGGCCGCGCCTCGACATTTGGAGCATTTCCAGGCTCACAGCAGCTGATCGTAGCAGTTCAGCATCGGAATCGCATTATTAAAGCTCATAAAAGTGGAATAATTTGCGGATTATAAAGAATAATGGTCTCACCCCGGCGTAAATCATAAGGGCGACATTAACACCATCGCCAGGCAAGCTGCGAAATGCCGGAGAAGTGACATGTGACCTTCCATAAATTCTCCTTGTGTAATGACAGCTTCATTGAGTTTGTTCATCCCCGGAATCCATGCCATCACCAGGAGGATATTACTGAGCGTCTCTATAATGAAGGTTCATATCATTTGTTATATTGTAGTTTTATGGCGTTGTTTTCTTTATGAAGATATTAATACCTCCAAGATCTGCATACTGGCATAGACCAGGCTTACAGGTCAGAGATAGGGGGTTAGTTTCAGGTTAAGACATGGGCGTAGCATAAGGGGATGCAGGGGTCACAATCACAACCCCGCCCCTAGCTCCAGGGGGCCCCTGCAGCCTCCCTGTCATATTATCATATCCTCCACAAAGTCCAGCTCTGATCTGCCCTAGGGCCCCCCCAGCCACGCTCCAGTACTGGGCTTCCACTTTTCCTTTCACAGTCCACACCCCTCTGTTCTCATTGGCTGGGGAGAAGCTGCGAAGCATTTCCTGAATGGAGAGGAGCACAGGGTGGGGGAGTGTCTGTGCTGTGTGCTGGCAACATGGAATGGTAACCAAGCTCAGCGAATTAAGAGGAGGAGAGTGCCGGCCTGTAGCCACGATGGGACCGATGTCACTGGTGAGGTAAGACACCGCTAAATGTCTCCTAGTCACTAGCTGGGATTCTCTGTATCCCCCACCCGGGTATGTGACCTCATATGTGTTTCTAACTGTAGGGGGGAGGGGCTGGACGTGTGACGTCATTGATCGCCTTTCCCTATATCAGGGAACAGGAGATCAATGACAGCGCCACAGTGAAGAATGTTCTTCAGCTCCGGGGACCGATCACGGGATTCCGGCGGCAATCGGGTCTGCGTCTCCCGCGGCCACGGAACTTCGGACCGGTTAGCGGGCCCGCGACCCACGGCTGGGCAATTAACAATCACGTACAGGTACGGTATTGTGCCCAGCCGTGCCATTATATTGGCGTTAGGCGATGGCTACCCCCCTTTTTTTTATATATATAATTTTTTATTTTTTGTTAGGGGTCCTAACCTCAATTTGTGGTGGCAGCACCCCCTTTTTTTTTAAATAAAAATTACATTTTAAGTATTTTTTTATATATTTTTTTATTTTTATTAAAGGGCTCAGAGGTCCCCAGGGCCCCGGTTGGCTACCCCCCTTTTTATATATATATATTTTTTTTTGTAAGAGGCCCAAAGCCCCCCGGACCTCAATTTGCAGCAGCAGCACCCCCCGCTTCTCAATTTTTTCAATTAGCGGTAGCACCCCCCTCCCCGCTTCTCAATTCACGGCAGCACCCCCCCCCGGTTCTCTGCTCCAGGGGGCCCATGCCTGAAGCTGATGGCGGCCCCGGAGAAGGGACCCCAAATCCTGTAAAGGCGCCATTTATAAAGTGTATACCTGCACTAGGGTTGTGTTAGCAATGGTGCTCCTCAATGGAGTTTACTTTTAATAATACAAATGTAGTTCATTCTTCAAAGACCCCCTCCCTCCCTTCAGGAAATAAGCGAATAAACAGAATTGCCAGCAATATTTCCCACATATCACTTCTGAGAGTGTTTTCTATTAATGAATCCTGATTTTCATCTGTTTACCCAATAAGCCTCTGCGCGGGAGGCCTCTTTGATGTGACGTCTCCTGTGGTGGAGCTGATAACGATGCAGGTTTTTCCCTTTTCATCTTATTCTGATGGCAGATAATTCAGGGAACGTTCTGTTTACCGGCTGGAAGATGGCAGATCTGACGCCGAGGACTGATGCCGATCAGAGCTTCCGCATCATCACAAAAAGACACCAGATTCTTTGGATCCCACTATGTGGCCAGAGGTTGGTGGACACCTGCCCATCACACCTGAGTTTAGTGGACATCCTCAGTGCCACTAAAATGAAGGTACAGGCAGGTCAGATGTCCCCCCATCACATCAGAGCTCCCTTCATATCAGAGCCCCCTTCACGTCAAAAGGTCCTCCCATCACATCAGAGCCCACTTTACATCAGAGGTCCCCCTATCACGTCAGAGGTCCCCCATCACATTAGAGCCCCCTATCACATCAGAAAAGCCCTATTATGTCAGAAGTCCCCCTGTGACATCAGAGGCCCCCTATCACATCAAAGGCCCCCTATCACATCTGAGATCCCACTATCACGCTAGAGGTCCCCCCATCACCCCAGAAGCCCCGTATCACATCATAAGTCCCCCATCACGTCAGAAATTCCCTATTATGTCAGAAGTCTCCCTATCACATCAGAGTTCCCCCTATCACAACAGAGGTCGTCCTATCACGTCTGAGGTCCCACCATCACGCTAGAGGTCCCCCCCCCATCACCTCAGAGGTCCCTTGTCACCTCAGAGGTTCCCCCATCACATCATAAGTACCCCCATCACATTAGAGTCCCTATTATGCCAGAGGTCCCTCATCTTATCAGGGGTCCCCTCATGATGCCAGAGGTCCCCCCATCACATCAGAGGTCCCCCATTATGCGATTATGATGCCAGAGGTCCCCCTATCACACCAGAGGTCCCCCTATCATGTCTGATGTCCCACCATCACGTCAGAGGTCCACCTATCAATAAGAGGTCCCCCCATCACCTCAGAGGTCCCCCATCACATCAGAGCCCCCTATTACATTAGAGGTCCCCCTATCACATCAGAGCCCATTTCACATCAGAGGTCCCCCCATCATGTCAGGGGTCCCCCTATCACATCAGAGGCTCCCCATCACATTGGAGGTCCCCCTATCACGTCATTGGTCCCCCCATCACATCAGAGGTCCCCCATTATGCCAGAGGTTCACCCTTCACATTACAGTACCTCAATCACATCAAATTCTCCAACCCATCACAATAGAGTCCTGCCTATCTATGAGAGACCCCATCACATCACAGGTTCCCCGTTCATGTCAAAGTTACTCCATCACTTCAAAGTCCCCACCATTTTTTCAGAGACCTATTGTCATATCAAAGTTCAGCCTACACATGAGAGCCGCCCATCACATCAGAGCCCACCTTCATGTTAGAGGTCCCTTCGTAGCTTCTAAACCCCCCTTTACATCAGAGGTCAAAGACCTCTCACCATTCTAGAGGTCCCCCTTCACGTCAAAGTCCCTCCACCACATCAAATCCCCCTATAAATTAAAGTACTGCTCATATATGGGAGCCACCCATCATATCAGAGTCCTCCTCCTACATGGGAGCCACCCATCATATCAAAGTCCTCCTCCTACATGGGAGCCACCCATCATATCAGAGTCCTGTTCCTACATGGGAGCCACTCATCACATCAAAGTCCTCCTCCTACATGGGAGCCACCCATCATATCAGAGTCCTGTTCCTACATGGGAGCCACCCATCATATCAGAGTCCTGTTCCTACATGGGAGCCACCCATCATATCAGAGTCCTGTTCCTACATGGGAGCCACTCATCACATCAAAGTCCTGCTCCTACATGGGAGCCACCCATCAAATCAGAGTCCATCACATTTGGAGTGTCTGTGGGGATTTGTGCCCATTGTTGAGGTAAGGTATTGATGTTGGATGAGACTTGGCTCACAATCCTCATTCCGATTCATCCTAAAGGTGGTCAGTAGGGTTGAGGTCAGGGCTCTGTGCAGGACACTCAAGTTCCTCCACACCACACTGGCCAAACCATGTGTAGCACCCTCCTAGTTAAGGTATAGAATGACAGGTTAATCTAGTTTGCCTCCTCTGTAGCCAGTGGAGCGGCTGTTGATTGCTTTAGCGTGCAGAGCAGAGAGACAGTCTGAATATTTATGGATACCCAGCCAATCCTTGGGGAGGTGTGCCCAGTAGGTGGCTGGGGAACCCATGATAATATGAAAATGTGTAGCGCTTAATGTTGTATAGTATAATCAAAATAAATCAATATTACAACACAAATCATAAATGTGATTAAATTAGATATCACCATGTGACTAGAAATATTCAGATCCAATAAATCCAACAATCCTGTGACAAAATGAAAAAAGGAATGGTGCTCGGAGGTGGGTAGGGGGTGGAACAAAGGAATGGTGCTCAAAGGTGGGTAGGGGGTGGAACCAAGGAATGGTGCTCGGAGGTGGGTATGGAGTGCAACCAAAGAATGGTGCTTGGAGGGGGTAGGGGGTGGAACCAAGAAATGGTGCTTGGAGGTGGGTAGGGGGTGGAACCAAGGAGTGGTGCTTGAAGGTGGGTAGGGGGTGGAACCAAAGAATGGTGCTCAGAGGTGGGTAGGGGGTGGAACCAAGGAATGGTGCTTGGAGGTGGGTAGGGGACGGAACCAAGGAATGGTGCTTGAAGGTGGGTAGGGGGTGGAACCAAGGCATGGTGCTCGGAGGTGGGTAGGGGGTGGAACCAAGGAATGGTGCTTGGAGGTGGGTAGGGGATGGAACCAAGGAATGGTGCTTGGAGGTGGGTAGGGGGTGGAACCAAGGAATGGTGCTTGGAGGTGGGTAGGGGGTGGAACCAAGGAATGGTGCTTGAAGGTGGGTAGGGGGTGGAACCAAGGAATGGTGCTTGGAGGTGGGTAGGGAGTGGAACCAAGGAATGGTGCTCGGAGGTGGGTAGGGGGTGGACAAAACAGGTGACTCGGAAGTAGGGAGTTCCTGCACCTATTCTCTGAGAAAAAAAGCCCTACGAAGCCTAAATCGTTAATCACCATGATGGATGACGCTGGTCTTGAATCCAACTGGCAACTTGACATGAGTATTGCAGAAGCCTCAATGTCAGAAAATGTCAATGTGTGATGAGTCCTCCCTGGTAGGATATGGATATCTCCTACTCTCCCGGAGTAGCATGGGACATTGACCAATCATGGAGCCTGGAAGCCCTCAGTGGGGTCAATGTGTTATGGGGCCATACAAGAACTCCGATCGGTTTGGTGACCAGGCTGTAGTACTTGACCGCAGCAGAGTAACTGGAGGTCACTGCGATGTTCCAGGACTGACTGAAAACCATTTCAAATCTTTTGCTCGGTAAAAGAGATGTGAGTTCATCTTCATAAAGCCTTCCATGGACGCTGTTGTGACTGCCGGAATATCCCGGCTGTGTGAAGGAACGCAGTTCCATTATGAAGACCGCGGGGCAAGGCCGGCGTGCGGCGCACAGCGGACTGATGAGGTCTCCGTGGAGAAGATTGATCAGCGGGGGTCTGCCTAATGATCTCCTGGGTAAAAGAATTAAAACTGAACCCTGGTGTTCGGCATCCTGAAGGGAGCGCAGTCCTCGCCTCGCACACGCTCCAGTGCGTGGAGGAAGACGGGACGACACGCGGTGCGTTTTCTAGGGGAGGAGGAATTAACTCTCGTCTGATGGAGAATTTAGGGAAATCGCAGAGTTCCAGGCGGGGTGTGGAGATCATTAATGGATCTTTGGAGGATTCACAAGGAATTCTTTTGGGGCTTCGGAGACTAAATTTACAAACAGAGACACAGAGAGGAAGAATGCAGAACCAGATCTGTGCCACCGGCGAGGAAAGATGGATGCCCCAACGTGCCCAACTCCTTCATCAGCATGATAATGACATTAACAAATAAAGTCTCTTTTCATGACATACCTTATTTAATGCCCAACATCACTGGGCCTCTTCGCTTCTCTAGGTGTACAGACCCGGGAACTCAGCACAGGGATGGTGGGAACCCCTCATAATGGGCACAGCGGGTGTACAGACCCAGGAACTCAGCACAGGGATGGTGAGAACCCCTCATAATGGGCACAGCGGGTGTACAGACCCAGGAACTCAGCACAGGGATGGTGAGAACCCCTCATAATGGGGCACAGCGGGTGTACAGACCCGGGAACTCAGCACAGGGATGGTGGGAACCCCTCATAATGGGCACATCAGGTGTACAGACCTGGGAACTCAGCACAGGGATGGTGAGAACCCCTCATAATGGGCACAGCGGGTGTACAGACCCAGGAACTCAGCACAGGAATGGTGGGAACCCCTCATAATGGGCACAGCGGGTGTACAGACCCGGGAACTCAGCACAGGGATGGTGGGAACCCCTCATAATGGGCACATCGGGTGTACAGACCCGGGAACTCGGCACAGGGATGGTGGGAACCCCTCATAATGGGCACAGCGGGTGTACAGACCCGGGAACTCAGCACAGGAATGGTGGGAACCCCTCATAATGGGCACAGCGGGTGTACAGACCCAGGAACTCAGCACAGGAATGGTGAGAACTCCTCATAATGGGCACAGCGGGTGTACAGACCCGAGAACTCAGCACAGGGATGGTGGGAACCCCTCATTGTGGGCACAGCAGGTGTACAGACCGGCCTGAGCCGGTGATACAAGGCAGGATGGATCCATGCGCCAAATTCTGACCCCACCATCTGAATGTCGCAGCTGAAATCCAGACTCATCAGACCAGGCAACGTTTTCCCAATCTTCTATTGTCCAGTTTTGGTGACCCTGTGCCAATTTTAGCCTCGGTTTCCTGTTCTTGGCTGAGAGGAGTGGCCCCCGGTGTGGTCTTCTGCTGCTGTAGCCCATCTGCTTCAAGGTTGGATGTGTTGTGTGTTCAGAGATGGTCTTCTGCATACCTTGGGTGTAACGAGGGGTGATTCTGAGTTACTGTTGCCTTTCTATCATCTGGAACCATTCTGCTAATTGTCCTCTGATATCAACAAGGCTTTTTCCCCCCACACACTGGATATTTTCTCTTTTCCCCACCATTCTCTGTAAACCCGAGAGATGGTTGTGTGTAAAAATCCCAGAAATCCTCAGACCGGCCCGCCTGCCGCCAACAACCATCCCACGTTCAAAGTCACTTCAATCTTTGTTTCTTCCCCTTTATGATGCTCGGTTTGAACTTCCACAAGTCGTCTTCACCACGTCTAGATGCCCAAATGCGTTGAGTTGCTGCCGTGTAATTGGCTGATTAGCAATTTGTGTTACCGAGCAATGGAACAGGTACACCGAATAAAGTGGCCTGTATCGAAATCTTATTTTTCTCTTATTGGCGGATCATTATATTCTAGATTAGCTGTATCTCTTATTTCAATGATCGGCGGATACAATGTATCGGAATGTTCTCGGAGATCTCTCTCAGCGGAGGACCCCGCGGTGCACGCCGTGCCGCCTCACCGGTGATAGTAATACATCTCTGATCATTTCCAGGGCCGGATATTAGAGGAGTGATCACCACCGTCCGGTGGAATGTCGGAGAAGATGGCGGCACGCTCCGCTGATCACAGGATTGGAGGGAATGACATTACCGGGAGCCGCTCGCCGCCATGGAGGATGGGCAGAGGAGCAATGAGTGGGATAATAAGCGCCGTATTGACGTCATAAGTGGAGAGAAAAATACATTTCACCGGAGAGAGGTGAAGGTCAATTGGCTGGATTTAACGATCCGCCAACGCGGGGTTATTTTTAAACCCTTCCCGTCAGTCTTGCGCAGGTGTACCGGCTCCTCTCCTGGAATGAAACAGCTTCCTCTGATTTCACTGCACACTGTGAGCTTCTCACCATGTGTATTAGAAGCTGCAGCAAGTCAGATAGAGCCCCGCCTCATTTCCTGGCTGAAGCACAGACCGCATCATCAAACTCAATTTTATCGTGGTCCGCATGGGCATTATGGTTGTCCTCAAAAGGCCAGTTGAGCACCACCTTACACCAGATGTTAAGAGCCCCCCTCACCATCAGAAGTCAAGAGTCCCCCACCATCTCTTACATCACAGTTCACCCGCCTTACCTTGTGCTTCTGGGGGTGGAGCTGGAAAAAAGCGTGTGTGGGGGCAACCAGGTGAGGAGTACAAAGACTCAAACTCAATTTCATCGTGGGCCGCATGGGCATTATGGTTGTCCTCAAAAGGCCAGTTGAGCACAACCTTACACCAGATGTTAAGAGCCCCCCCCCCCCCCACCATCATAAGTCAAGAGTCCCCCACCATCTCTTACATCACAGTTCATCTGCCTTACCTTGTGCTGCTGGGGGTGGAGCTGGAAAAAAGCGTGTGTGGCGGCAACCAGGTGAGGAGTACAAAGACGCAAACTCAATTTCATCGTGAGCCGCATGGACTTTATTCTTAATTCAATAGAACCAGCTTCCACCTCCACCGGTCCAGCGCTATCACACCCTACCGGAGGATACAAGGGATGGAACCCAGAGCAACCAATCAGAAGTCTGGATTGGATCCAATGCTTCTGATGTGTTCCAGGAATCCATTTCCCAACACATTGAAAGAACAATCTACGAGTCTTCTTACGGCTTTCTCCTAATCACAAAACACGAGGGATGCGTCGGCCATGTTGTCGGAATTTTCTCTCTGATTTGTCTCGGCACTAATGGACTTAAAAGCTTCTTTTTTTTTTTGCTGTTTAAAGTGTCATTAAACAATGAAATGGCTTGTGTTGTAGTAATTTCTGCATCTCTGATTCTGTAACAACAACAGCCAGAAGATTTCCAGAGTCAAAAAGCTTAAATTTTGATCTTTTTTTCAGTCTTTGATGGAGATAGAAGCATCCCATAGAGAATCTTCATGGGTGGGGGAGGAGAGGGGGCTGATCATCACACGGCCTGCAGAAAAACAATAATGACAAGGAATTGTGCTGTGCTGTGTTGTGCTGTGTTGTGTTGTGCTGTGTTGTGCTGTGTTGTGTTGTGCTGTGTTGTGCTGTGTTGTGCTGTGTTGTGTTGTGCTGTGCTGTGCTGTGTTGTGTTGTGCTGTGTTGTGTTGTGCTGTGTTGTGCTGTGTTGTGCTGTGTTGTGTTGTGCTGTGCTCCCTGGTTGCCCAGGACAGTCCCACATTTTGCAGTTCTGTCCCGGGCACCTTCATTCCAGGACAATACAGTGTCCCGGAATGAAACCGACACAGCCACCTGATGAGCCGACAGGTGGAAACTGTCTGTTTCCCAGCCCAGGGTGTTCGCCCCGCAATGCACTGCGCTCAACCAGGGCGCAGTAAAAGCTGGTAGTTAAGGAGCGGGGCTGGGAAGCCGAAATCTTTAACGACTGATGAGTCATCAGCTGTCAATGGGCTTACCCGCTGACAGCTGAATAATAAAAAAAGAAAGCTGCCAATAAAAAAAAAAAAAAAAAGTGTGGGTTCCCCCTCCCCTAGTCCATTCCAGACCCTATGGGGGCTTCCAGATTCTGATAATCCCCCTGCCTGCATGCCACCACAACCACCAGCCAGGGTAAGATGGGGACAAGGTGCTTTGGGGTGGGGAAGGGGGGGGGGGCAGAGCCCGAGAGGTCTGGTATGGACTAGGGGGAGGGGGCACTATGTTTTTTGTGCTTTTTGTTTTTTCAATAGCTGCAACTGACTTTTTTCTTTAGAAATTGGAATTTTTGCTGCAGCAGGTTCTATACATGGTACACATGCACCACTTTACAGGCAGACTAAGGGGACCCCCCAGGCACTATATTTAGAGGAATTGTTCATTTTTTATTGCTGCATAATGCTCCTGAACATTTTTAAAAACATTTTTTGCATTGATACAAGTGCCCCAAGGCAGTACCCGGATTCCCCATACCCCTATTATGGCCAATTACTTGCATATAAGCCTTTAAAATTGGAAAATTGTTGTGAAGGAGAGGGTGTCCCTGAATGGCAGTTTGGAAATGTGGTCACCCTAGCTGTGCTGTGTTGTGTTGTGCTGTGCTGTGCTGTGTTGTGCTGTGTTGTGTTGTGTTGTGTTGTGCTGTGCTGTGCTGTGCTGTGTTGTGCTGTGTTGTGCTGTGCTGTGCTGTGCTGTGTTGTGCTGTGTTGTGTTGTGCTGTGTTGTGTTGTGCTGTGTTGTGTTGTGCTGTGCTGTGCTGTGTTGTGCTGTGTTGTGCTGTGTTGTGCTGTGCTGTGCTGTGCTGTGTTGTGTTGTGTTGTGCTGTGTTGTGCTGTGCTGTGTTGTGTTGTGTTGTGCTGTGTTGTGTTGTGCTGTGTTGTGCTGTGTTGTGCTGTGTTGTGTTGTGCTGTGTTGTGCTGTGTTGTGTTGTGCTGTGCTGTGTTGTGTTGTGCTGTGCTGTGTTGTGCTGTGTTGTGTTGTGCTGTGCTGTGCTGTGTTGTGCTGTGTTGTGCTGTGTTGTGCTGTGCTGTGCTGTGTTGTGTTGTGTTGTGCTGTGCTGTGCTGTGTTGTGTTGTGCTGTGTTGTGCTGTGTTGTGTTGTGCTGTGTTGTGCTGTGTTGTGTTGTGCTGTGCTGTGTTGTGTTGTGTTGTGCTGTGTTGTGCTGTGTTGTGTTGTGCTGTGTTGTGTTGTGCTGTGCTGTGTTGTGCTGTGCTGTGTTGTGTTGTGTTGTGTTGTGTTGTGCTTTGTTGTGTTGTGTTGTGCTGTGTTGTGTTGTGCTGTGCTGTGCTGTGCTGTGCTGTGTTGTGCTGTGCTGTGTTGTGTTGTGTTGTGCTGTGTTGTGCTGTGTTGTGTTGTGCTGTGTTGTGTTGTGCTGTGCTGTGTTGTGTTGTGTTGTGCTGTGTTGTGCTGTGTTGTGTTGTGTTGTGCTGTGCTGTGCTGTGCTGTGTTGTGTTGTGTTGTGCTGTGCTGTGTTGTGTTGTGCTGTGTTGTGTTGTGCTGTGTTGTGCTGTGCTGTGTTGTGCTGTGTTGTGCTGTGTTGTGTTGTGCTGTGTTGTGCTGTGTTGTGTTGTGCTGTGTTGTGCTGTGTTGTGTTGTGCTGTGTTGTGCTGTGCTGTGTTGTGTTGTGTTGTGCTGTGTTGTGTTGTGCTGTGTTGTGCTGTGCTGTGCTGTGTTGTGCTGTGCTGTGCTGTGTTGTGTTGTGTTGTGCTGTGCTGTGCTGTGTTGTGCTGTGCTGTGTTGTGTTGTGCTGTGTTGTGCTGTGTTGTGTTGTGCTGTGTTGTGCTGTGTTGTGTTGTGCTGTGTTGTGCTGTGTTGTGCTGTGCTGTGCTGTGCTGTGTTGTGTTGTGCTGTGTTGTGCTGTGTTGTGCTGTGCTGTGTTGTGCTGTGTTGTGCTGTGTTGTGTTGTGCTGTGTTGTGTTGTGCTGTGCTGTGCTGTGTTGTGTTGTGCTGTGCTGTGCTGTGTTGTGCTGTGTTGTGCTGTGTTGTGCTGTGCTGTGCTGTGTTGTGTTGTGTTGTGCTGTGCTGTGTTGTGCTGTGCTGTGTTGTGTTGTGTTGTGCTGTGTTGTGCTGTGTTGTGTTGTGCTGTGTTGTGCTGTGCTGTGTTGTGTTGTGTTGTGCTGTGTTGTGCTGTGCTGTGCTGTGTTGTGCTGTGCTGTGCTGTGCTGTGTTGTGTTGTGCTGTGTTGTGCTGTGCTGTGCTGTGTTGTGTTGTGCTGTGTTGTGCTGTGTTGTGTTGTGCTGTGCTGTGCTGTGTTGTGTTGTGCTGTGTTGTGCTGTGTTGTGTTGTGCTGTGCTGTGTTGTGCTGTGTTGTGTTGTGCTGTGTTGTGTTGTGTTGTGCTGTGTTGTGCTGTGTTGTGTTGTGTTGTGCTGTGTTGTGCTGTGTTGTGTTGTGCTGTGTTGTGCTGTGTTGTGTTGTGCTGTGTTGTGCTGTGTTGTGTTGTGCTGTGCTGTGCTGTGTTGTGTTGTGCTGTGCTGTGTTGTGCTGTGCTGTGTTGTGCTGTGTTGTGCTGTGCTGTGCTGTGTTGTGTTGTGCTGTGCTGTGTTGTGCTGTGCTGTGTTGTGTTGTGTTGTGCTGTGTTGTGCTGTGTTGTGTTGTGCTGTGTTGTGCTGTGTTGTGTTGTGCTGTGTTGTGCTGTGTTGTGTTGTGCTGTGCTGTGTTGTGCTGTGTTGTGTTGTGCTGTGTTGTGTTGTGTTGTGCTGTGTTGTGCTGTGCTGTGTTGTGTTGTGCTGTGTTGTGCTGTGTTGTGTTGTGCTGTGTTGTGCTGTGTTGTGTTGTGCTGTGTTGTGCTGTGTTGTGTTGTGCTGTGTTGTGCTGTGTTGTGTTGTGCTGTGCTGTGTTGTGCTGTGCTGTGTTGTGCTGTGTTGTGTTGTGCTGTGTTGTGCTGTGTTGTGCTGTGCTGTGTTGTGTTGTGTTGTGCTGTGCTGTGCTGTGCTGTGCTGTGTTGTGTTGTGTTGTGCTGTGTTGTGTTGTGTTGTGCTGTGCTGTGTTGTGCTGTGCTGTGTTGTGTTGTGTTGTGTTGTGCTGTGTTGTGTTGTGCTGTGTTGTGCTGTGTTGTGTTGTGCTGTGCTGTGCTGTGTTGTGTTGTGCTGTGTTGTGCTGTGTTGTGTTGTGCTGTGCTGTGTTGTGTTGTGCTGTGTTGTGCTGTGCTGTGTTGTGTTGTGTTGTGTTGTGCTGTGCTGTGTTGTGTTGTGTTGTGCTGTGTTGTGCTGTGCTGTGTTGTGCTGTGCTGTGTTGTGCTGTGCTGTGTTGTGTTGTGTTGTGTTGTGCTGTGTTGTGCTGTGTTGTGTTGTGCTGTGTTGTGCTGTGTTGTGTTGTGCTGTGTTGTGCTGTGCTGTGTTGTGCTGTGTTGTGCTGTGTTGTGCTGTGTTGTGCTGTGCTGTGCTGTGCTGTGTTGTGTTGTGTTGTGCTGTGCTGTGTTGTGCTGTGCTGTGTTGTGTTGTGTTGTGCTGTGTTGTGCTGTGTTGTGTTGTGCTGTGTTGTGCTGTGTTGTGTTGTGCTGTGCTGTGTTGTGTTGTGTTGTGTTGTGCTGTGCTGTGTTGTGTTGTGTTGTGCTGTGTTGTGCTGTGCTGTGCTGTGCTGTGCTGTGTTGTGCTGTGCTGTGTTGTGTTGTGTTGTGTTGTGCTGTGCTGTGTTGTGCTGTGTTGTGTTGTGCTGTGTTGTGCTGTGTTGTGTTGTGCTGTGTTGTGCTGTGTTGTGTTGTGCTGTGTTGTGCTGTGTTGTGCTGTGTTGTGCTGTGCTGTGCTGTGCTGTGTTGTGTTGTGTTGTGCTGTGCTGTGTTGTGCTGTGCTGTGTTGTGTTGTGTTGTGCTGTGTTGTGCTGTGTTGTGTTGTGCTGTGTTGTGCTGTGTTGTGTTGTGCTGTGCTGTGTTGTGTTGTGTTGTGCTGTGTTGTGCTGTGTTGTGTTGTGTTGTGTTGTGCTGTGTTGTGTTGTGCTGTGTTGTGCTGTGTTGTGTTGTGCTGTGTTGTGCTGTGCTGTGTTGTGTTGTGTTGTGCTGTGTTGTGCTGTGTTGTGTTGTGCTGTGTTGTGCTGTGTTGTGTTGTGCTGTGTTGTGCTGTGTTGTGTTGTGCTGTGTTGTGCTGTGTTGTGCTGTGTTGTGCTGTGCTGTGCTGTGTTGTGTTGTGTTGTGCTGTGCTGTGTTGTGCTGTGCTGTGTTGTGTTGTGTTGTGCTGTGTTGTGCTGTGTTGTGTTGTGCTGTGTTGTGCTGTGTTGTGTTGTGCTGTGTTGTGCTGTGTTGTGCTGTGTTGTGTTGTGCTGTGTTGTGCTGTGTTGTGTTGTGCTGTGCTGTGTTGTGTTGTGCTGTGCTGTGCTGTGCTGTGTTGTGTTGTGCTGTGCTGTGTTGTGCTGTGTTGTGTTGTGCTGTGTTGTGCTGTGTTGTGCTGTGCTGTGTTGTGCTGTGTTGTGTTGTGCTGTGCTGTGTTGTGTTGTG
Source organism: Rana temporaria (assembly GCF_905171775.1). Lineage (NCBI taxonomy): Eukaryota > Metazoa > Chordata > Amphibia > Anura > Ranidae > Rana > Rana temporaria. The sequence goes on along the minus strand of NC_053490.1, from coordinate 5,261,307 downwards.
TTGTGCTGTGTTGTGCTGTGTTGTGTTGTGCTGTGTTGTGCTGTGTTGTGTTGTGTTGCGTTGTGTGCAAAATCACATTATGGGCACAAATGTAAAAATCAGTTTAACATCTTCACATTTGGGCTTCCATTGCTGAGTCGGTAGAAGTTCAACATCAACGCTCTGCAAGGCCCCCCGCAATGATAGATTCAGAGCAGAATTCATAGAGAGCTCTGGAAACATTTCCTTTTCTTTCCTCTCCTTTCCCTTCTTCCTTTTACTTTCTCTCCTCATCTCCCTTTTCTACTTTCCTCTCCTCTCCTGTTTCCTTTCCTTTCTTTTTTCCTCTCCATTTCTTACTATTTTCTCATTTCCTCTTCTCTCCCTTTTCCCCTTCCCTCTCCCTTCTCCTTTATCCTCATCTCTCCTTTCTAAATTTCTTTTCCCTCTTTTCCTTCCTCTACTCCTCTCCTTTCATTTCTTATACTTCTCTCCTCTACTTTCCACTCCTCTCTGCTTTCTTCTCTGTTATCTTTTCTTTTCTGTCTCCTTCCCCCTCATTTCTTTCCTTTCCTCTTCTCTTGTCTCCTCCCTCTACTTTTTTTTTCTCCTCCTATTATTTCACTCTCCTCTCTCATTTTGTCTCCTTTATGCTCTTCTTTTCTTTCTTGTGCTTTTTTCTTTGTCTTCGTTTCTCTGCCATCGTTTTCCTTTCCTCTACGTTATCTCTTCCTCTTCTGTGTCTTCTTCATTCCTCTCTTTCTCCTTTATCCTCTCTTTTCCTTGCTCTTTTCTCCTTTTTTATTCTCTCCTTCCTCTCCTCTCCTTTCTGTTTTCCTTTCCTCTCCCTTCTCCTCTCCTTCAACATCCTTCTTCCTTCTCCTTTCCGCCTCTCACGTTTCCTTCCTTTACTCCTCTTCTTTAATTTCTCATACTCCTTTCTTCTAATTTTCTCTACTTTCCTTAAAATTTTCTGTCTCATTTTCTTTCTTCACCTTTCTTTCCTCTTCTCTCCGTTCTCCTTTATTTATCCTCTCCTCTTCTACCTTCTTTCCTGTCCACTCTCCTTTCCTCTTCTTTCGTCTCCTTCCTCTACTTTTATTTATTTTCCTTTATTTTTAATTTCATCTCCTGTATCCCCTCTTCTCCTGTATCTTTTTCTTTCTTCTCCTTTTTCCTTTTCTCTGGTCTCATCCTCTCCTTCCTACTCTCCTTTCCTGTTCTTTGTCATCTGACATCCTATCCTTTCCTTAATCATCTCCTCTTTTCTTCTCCTTTTCTCTCCTCTGCTCTTGTCTCCTTTAATTTTACTTTTCTACTATGTCTCCTCTCCTTTTTATTTTCATTTCCTCTCTTCTTTTGCTCTCCTTCATCTGCCCCTCTTATCTCTCAATTTATTTTCTCTGCTCTCTCTTCCTTTCCTCTCCTCTATTTTCCTTTCCTCTCCTTTCTTATTTCCTCTCCTCAGCTCTCATCTCTTCTCAATTCTTCTTTCCTTTCTAATTTCTTTACCTATATTTTCTCTTTTCCTATCTTCTCCTTCATCCCCTCCTCTTTTTTCCCATTTTTTCCCCATGTTTTCACCTTACCTCTACTTTTACATCTTTTCTTATTTCCTCTCTTTTCTCCTTTTCCCTTTTATCCTTTCTCCTTTCCTCTCCTAGGCTCTCATCTCCTTTTAATATTCCCTTTCTTTTCCTCTCCTTTTTGTTTTAATTTCCTCTTTTTTCTCCATTCTTCATCCCCTTCTCTTAGTTCACTGTTTCTTTCCTCTGCGTTCTCATTTCCTCTCCTCTGTTCTCTTTTCTCCTTTCCTCTCCTCAGCTCTCATTTCTTCTCCTTTCCAATTTCATTTCCTATATTTTCTCTTTTCCTCTCCTCCATCCCCTCCTCTTTTTTCCCAATTTCTTTTCTCTGCTTTCTCCTATACTCTCCTCTCTCCTCTTTTCTCTCCTCTGTTCTCTTTTCTTCTTTCATCTCTTCTATTCTCCCTTCCTCTCCTCAGCTCTCATTTCTTCTCCTCTCCTTTCTAATTTCCTTTCCTATATTTTCTCTTTTCCTTCCTTCTCCCCCCCCCTCTTTTTTTCCCCCCAATTTTTTTCCTTTCCTTTCTCTCTCTTCCTTTACTCTCCTCTGTTCTATTTTCTCCTTTCCTCTCCTCTTTTCTCATTTCTTCTCCTCTCCTTTCTAATTTCCTTTCCTATATTTTCTCTTTTCCTTCCTTCTCCCCCCCCCTCTTTTTTTCCCCCCAATTTTTTTCCTTTCCTTTCTCTCTCTTCCTTTACTCTCCTCTGTTCTATTTTCTCCTTTCCTCGCCTCTTTTCTCCCCTCTGTTCTCTTTTCTCCTTTCCTCTCCTCTTTTCTCCTTTACTCTCCGCTGTTCTATTTTCTCCTTTCCTCTCCTCTTTTTTTTCTAATTTTCTCTCCTCTGTTCTCTTTTCTCCTTTCCTCTCCTCTTTTTTTCAAATTTTCTCTCCTCTGTTATCTTTTCTCCTTTCCTCTCCTCAGCTCTCATTTCTTCTTCCCTCCTTTTTAATTTCCTTTCCTATATTTTCTCTTTTCCTCTCCTCTATTCCACCCCTCCTCTTTTTCCCCAATTTTGTTTCTCTGCTTCCTCCTTTCCTTTCCTCTTTTTCTCTCCTCTGTTCTCTTTTCTACTTTCCTCTCCTCAGCTCTCATTTCTTCTCCTCTCTTTTCTAATTTTCTTTTCTTATATTTTCTCTTTTCCTTTCTTCTCCTTCATCCCCTCCTTTTTTTTCCCCAGTTTCTTTTCTCTGCTTTCTCCTTTCCTCCCCTCTCTCCTTTTCTCAGCTCCCCTGGAATAGCGTTAGACTTTCAGAGAAATGTGACATTTATATAATCCTCTGCGTCTGTCACATTGCGCCTCTTACAGGGATCTACAATAGTGACAGCTTTCATGTGTCAGAATCCTGCGCTCTAATTCCTTCTCTGACCCCCCGAGCTTTCCCATCATTAACCACTTCAGCCCCGGAAGATTTTACCCCCCTTCCTTACCAGAGCACTTTTTGCGATTCGGCACTGCGTCGCTTTTTACTGACAATTGCGCGGTCGTGCGACGCGGCTCCCAAATAAAATTGGCGTCCTTTTTTCCCCACAAATAGAGCTTTCTTTTGGTGGTATTTGATCACCTCTGCGGTTTTTATTTTTTGCGCTATAAACAAAAATAGAGCGACCATTTTGAAAAAAAAATACTTTTTGCTGTAATAAATATCCACCAAAAATCCACCAAAAAAAAAATGTTTTTCCTCAGTTTAGGCCGATACGTATTCTTCTACATATAATTTGTAAAAAAAAAAACGCAAAAAGCGTATATTGATTGGTTTGCGCAAAAGTTATAGGGCCAGATTCTCATAGTTTGGCGTAACTTTGTGCGGGCGTAACGTAACCTATTTACGTTATGCCTCCGCAACTTAGACGGGCAAGTGCTGTATTCTCAAAGCACTTGCTCCGTAAGTTGCGGCGGAATAACGTAAATAGGCCGGCGTAAGCCCGCCTAATTCAAATTTGGAACAGGGGGGCGTGTTTTATGTGAATGTTCTGTGACCCGACGTGATTGACCTTTTGCACGAACGGCACATGCGCCGTCCGTGGAAATCTCCCAGTGTGCATTGCTCCTAATACGCCGCAAGGACGTATTGGTTTTGACGTGAACGTAAATTACGTCCAGCCCCTATTCACGGACGAGTTACGGAAACAACGTAAAATTTTCAAATTTCATCGCGGGAACGCCGCACTTACGCCACCATATAGCAGGGGTAACTTTATGCCGGGAAAAGCCTAACGTAAACGGCGTAACTGTACTGCGTCGGCCGGGCGTACGTTCGTGAATTCGCGTATCTAGCTGATTTACATATTTTGACGCGTAAATCAGCGTACACGCCCCTAGCGGCCAGCGTAAATATGCAGTTACGATCCGACGCGTAAGAGACTTACGCCTGTCGGATCTAAGGGAAATCTATGCGTAACTGATTCTATGAATCAGTCGCGTAGATACGACCACGCAACTCAGATTTTTTTTTTTTTTTTTTTTAAGTGTATTTTGTGCGTGTACTCGAGAGAGGAGCCGGACTGCAGAAGTTGGGAGTAGGCCGGCCTCCCCCAGAGGCAATCTGCCACCTTTCTCCATGCCCCGGGTGGCAATGGTGGGTGTGTGAGGGGGTCCTCCCACACAGCCCGCCCTACCTGCTCCTCTTTGAAGCCCAACGGGGCAGAGGGACTCCCTATAAGGGAGTGAGAGGATCTAGCCCGCTCAACCAGCCCTGTTAGTCCTTCACCTCTCTTTTAGAGACCGCGTGGTCAAAGTGCGTGTGTGTTAACCCAATTTCGAGTGCGTGTGTAGGTGTGGTGGTTTTTGTGGGAGGGGGGGGGGGGGTGGGCGTACTAAGCACAGGCTTACCTCGCATAGCACACCCACCGGGAGCCGGGCTGAGACCACCAAACTCAATTCACATGTAGCCGAGACCGGGATCCGAACCCCTAGCTGCAGAGGTGAATGGCTTGTCAGCGCAGTGCCAATCACGTTGAGCCACCGCAGCTCCCCACGCAACTCAGAGTTACGACGGCGTATCCGGAGATACGTCGTCGTAACTGCTATCTGAATCCGGCCCATAGCGTCTACAAAATAGGGGTTAGTTTTATTGCATTTTCATTTATTTTTATACTAGTAATGGAGGCGATCGGCGATTTTTTTTTATTGTGACATTGCGACGGACATATCGGACACTTTTGACAAATTTTTGGGACCATTCACATTTATACAGCGATGAGTGCTATAAAACTGCACTGATTACTGTGTAAATGTGACTGGCAGGGAAGGGGTTAACACTAGGGGGAGATCAAGGGGTTAAATATGTTCCCTAGGGAGTGATTCTAACTGTAGGGGGAGGGGACTCACAAGGGGAGGAGACCAATCGGTGTTCCTCTGTACTGGGAACACACATCGGCCTCCTCACCTCTGACAGGACATGGATCTGTGTGTTTACACCCCATCATTACACACACAGATCCATGGTCCTGCCGTGATTGCGGGCAATCGCGGGTGCCCGGCGGACATCGCGGCCAACGGGCATGCGCACCTGGTCCCACGCACCCTAGACAGCCGGGAAGCCCAGGACGTCAAATGAGGGATTCTCTCTGTGGATGTCATATGACAATGGGCGGTAGGGAAGTGGTTAAACTCCACCATTATACCCATAGTAACCCCTCATCCAGGCAACAGGACATTATTAACGCTGCTGAGTGATGATCATTAGCACGTTTAAGGGGAACTCCAGACAAAACCCTCTTTTTCTAGATTAGGACATGTAAGGGAAGAGTTAGAAGCTTCAGATTTGCTGCCTCACCTTCTGTCCTGTGATCTTTTCATTTTCAATCTCCGGCTGCTGGGCTCTATAAGAAAACAAAATCTGACTTCTGCCACAACCCGCATTAGACTGGATTTCCCTAAAACCTGGCGTATGACCTGGCTGGCCTCCAGACCTTGCTTCTGTTATGGGCGTCTTGTCATTGGACCCCGCCTCTGTTACCTCCACCGGCATATGACCTGGTTGGCCTCCAGACCTTCTGTTACGGACATCTTGTCATTGGACCCTGCCTCTGTTACCTCCACCGGTTTATGACCTGGCTGGCCTCCAGACCTTGCTTCTGTTATGGGCGTCTTGTCATTGGACCCGCCTCTGTTACCTCCACCGGTGTATGACCTGTTTGGCCTCCAGACCTTCTGTTACGGGCGTCTTGTCATTGGACCCAGCCTCTGTTACCTCCACCGGTGTATGACCTGGCTGGCCTCCAGACCTTGCTTCTGTTATGGGCGTCTTGTCATTGGACCCTGCCTCTGTTACCTCCACCGGTGTATGACCTGGTTGGCCTCCAGACCTTCTGTTACGGACATCTTGTCATTGGACCCCTCCTATGTTACCTCCACCGGTGTATGACCTGGCTGGCCTCCAGACCTTGCTTCTGTTATGTGGCGTCTTGTCATTGGACCCCGCCTCTGTTACCTCCACCGGTGTATGAGCTGGTTGGCCTCCAGACCTTCTGTTATGGGCGTCTTGTCATTGGACCCCGCCTCTGTTACCTCCACCGGTGTATGACCTGGTTGGCCTCCAGACCTTCTGTTACGGGCGTCTTGTCATTGGACCCCGCCTCTGTTACCTCCACCGGTTTATGACCTGGCTGGCCTCCAGACCTTCTGTTACGGGCGTCTTGTCATTGGACCCCGCCTCTGTTACCTCCACCGGTTTATGACCTGGCTGGCCTCCAGACCTTGCTTCTGTTACGGGTGTCTTGTCATTGGACCCCGCCTCTGTTACCTCCACCGGCATATGACCTGGTTGGCCTCCAGACCTTGCTTCTGTTATGGGGGTCTTGTCATTGGACCCCGCCTCTGTTACCTCCACCGGTTTATGACCTGGCTGGCCTCCAGACCTTGCTTCTGTTATGGGTGTCTTGTCATTGTACCCCGCCTCTGTTACCTCCACCGGTTTATGACCTGGCTGGCCTCCAGACCTTCTGTTACGGGCGTCTTGTCATTGGACCCCGCCTCTGTTACCTCCACCGGTTTATGACCTGGTTGGCCTGCAGACCTTCTTTTTTACGGGCGTCTTGTCATTGGACCCCGCCTCTGTTACCTCCACCGGTTTATGACCTGGCTGGCCTCCAGACCTTGCTTCTGTTATGGGCGTCTTGTCATTGGACCCCGCCTCTGTTACCTCCACCGGTTTATGACCTGGCTGGCCTCCAGACCTTCTGTTATGGGCGTCTTGTCATTGGACCCCGCCTCTGTTACCTCCACCGGCGTATGACCTGGTTGGCCTCCAGACCTTCTGTTACGGGCGTCTTGTCATTGGACCCCGCCTCTGTTACCTCCACCGGCGTATGACCTGGTTGGCCTCCAGACCTTCTGTTATGGGCGTCTTGTCATTGGACCCCGCCTCTGTTACCTCCACCGGTTTATGACCTGGTTGGCCTTCAGACCTTCTGTTATGGGCATCTTGTCATTGGACCCCGCCTCTGTTACCTCCACCGGTTTATGACCTGACTGGCCTCCAGACCTTGCTTCTGTTATGGGCGTCTTGTCATTGGACCCCGACTCTGTTACCTCCACCGGTTTATGACCTGACTGGCCTCCAGACCTTGCTTCTGTTATGGGCGTCTTGTCATTGGACCCCGCCTCTGTTACCTCCACTGGTTTATGACCTGGCTGGCCTCCAGACCTTCTGTTATGGGCGTCTTGTCATTGGACCCCGCCTCTGTTACCTCCACCGGTGTATGACCCTTTTCTGGCTCCTGACCATGTCTCCTCTTCCAGTCATCTGTCAGAATATGACCGTGGCCCGGCCTCCGAGCTTCATCTTCCTGCTACCATGCCTATCAAGTCTGCCTTCTGGATCTTACCCTGAACCCGTTCACTGGCTGCCAACTGATCGTACGGTGTCCCTCTGCGCTCGTGGTCAGCGAGGGGTGCTGGGGTGAGCAGTGAATAGGCCTTGCGCTCCAGTTCTCATGTTCAGGTGTGTTTGGATCAGAGCCGCAAAGGGAATGCTCTCTTACCACTTTGGCTTCCACCTGCCAGCAGTTTTCTTGCTGGTTCTTGCCGAGAAAACCAAGCGTGGGTACGAGGCTGAAGAGGCTTCAAAAGACTTGAGCACCTGTTTTTTATTACTTTATTTTTTTTTTATCTCTTTTACGATATTTTTTAGGAGCCCCATTTGGGGGGCTTTGGTGAAATATCATCAGTAAAATCTGCACCGCACAGGGTGATTAGGGTGTGCCCTGGCATATACCCGGCACACCCCTTGTGCGCGCCTACGGCCGAGATGGATAAAAAGCCTTTTCCGAGCATGTGTACACAAGTCCAAAGTACAAACACGCATGCTCGGAATCAATTCTCACCATAACGCAACATTAGCAGAAAGTGCCAAAAAGGGTGGCGCTAAAGAGCTGAAAAAAACACGTTGTTTCGTGTTTGTTGGCCGACAAATGTGTGCCGTTTGTTATGCAAGACAAATTCCTGGCCAAAACCCCTTTCCGACAAAAGTCCTACACTTTTTTTCTGCAGAAAATCTGATCGTGTGTACGAGGCTTTAGAGGTGTAAAAAGTGATACAGAGGTGAATGGTGAGTGAGGGCAGGGCGGGCCCTACTATGGGACCCGATGGTACCATTGTACCAGGCAGCACTTTCAGGGGGGCAGAAAATTGCCGCCTGCACGCCATCCCATTCAGCCAGCTCCGCTCTCCGCTCCACTGTGGGGTTAATTGCATGAATAGAGCCATAACAGGTCCTTTTTATTCTCCTATATACATGTAAACAACCATAACAGGTCCTCTTTATACTCCTATATACATGTATAGAGCCATGACAGGTCCTCTTTATACTCCTATATACATGTATAGAGCCATGACAGGTCCTCTTTATACTCCTATATACATGTATAGAGCCATGATGGGTCCACTTTAGTTATCATGATATAAAATAATGGATGTGGGGGCATTTTGGTGGGCGTATTTTTTTTTGGGGGGGGGGGCAGCATTTCATTCTTGGTACCAGGCAGCACAATGTCTTGGGCCGGCACTGAGTGAGGGGGTGCAATGGACGCCTGATGCAGAGGTGAATGGTGAGTAAGGGGGTGCAATGGACGCCTGATGCAGAGGTGAATGGTGAGTAAGGGGGTGCAATGGACGCCTGATGCAGAGGTGAATGGTGTGTTGTTTTTCCTATGCAGGTTATTGGACCCACCTACTATCAACACTGTCGGAGAATGGGCAGCATAGATAGATAGGGTTGTGTATGTGATAATGTTGTGTATTTGTAAAGGTGCAGAAAATATTTCCTTACAAATCCAGAACTTGAACCCAGTTACCTTTCGGCAGGGCAGCCATAACAAAAAAATGGGGCCCCTTACACAACTTTAGGCAGGGCCCCCCTGGAGCAGAGAACCGGGGGGGGAAGGGGGGGGGGGGGCTGACGAAAAAAGACAAGTGTAATCTCTTCTCTCCTGAGGCGAGAGATGATAAGCGGGGGGGCGGGGTGTAATGCAAAAAAAAACGGGAGTGGGGCCTGCCGGGCCTGTAAGGAGCCCTGAGGACCATTTGGCCCCTTACAGGTGTAATGCAAAAAAAAAACGGGAGTGGGGCCTGACGGGCCTGTAAGGGGCCCTGGGGACCATCAGGCCCCTTACAGGTGTAATGCCTGTACCCCCCTGATGGCGGCCCTGACCTTCGGCCACAATGAATTCCCGAAACGCTCCCGTCCAGAAATGCGATTATTCGCTCGCCTACCGAAATAAATTCATGTCTGGCGGCCCTTTTACTTTCACCAGAATAATTTTCTCCCATTATTAGGAGAAGGGACATAACGCTGTTACGGAGAAGATCCCCCGCCAAGGTTCAATGTGAATAATTAAAAGCCTTTAATTAGTAGGGCCCCGGGGGGGAAGCAGGAAGATCAGAGACCTTTATCTCTGGGATGGAAGGGAGTGGTGGGCCGTGGAGACCGGCGGGAGGTGAGTGGCCCTGCGGGGTTGATGGACGGGTCTCGGAGATGATGAATCGGAAGGGAGGGGAGAAGGAGGTCGTCTCTGAAAGGTTACGTTGTGTTTATTGTTCCTCTGAAGTCCATAGAGCTTCGGCCAGGCAAAGTCCAAGATTCACTAGAAATGACTTCATCCCGTGCCAGATCCACAGCTGTGGGCACGGCATAACGTAAAAACCCTGAGAGATGTCATGCCGGAGGGTCGATTGCTCTCTTTTGGCGTCTTAAAAACTAAGTTTGGACTTCCCCCCTGGATGTTCTTCAGGTTTCTTCAACTTACACATGCGATCCGAGCGCAGTTTCCAGACCCTGTTAAAGTGGAACCCCACTCGGTGGAGAGGCTCCTTACTTCCCGCGTGATGGACAGGGTGCTCTCCTCTATCTACTTTAGGTTGACCTGTGCCGGGGGGGCGGGGGCCTCACGGGCCTTCTCTGCCTGGCAGCGGGACTTGCCGCCCCCCACATCGGAGGACTGGTCGGAGGGACTGCAGCAGTACATTCCCCTCATGATATCGGGGAAGGAGCGTTTCATTCAGCTGAAATTTATCCATAGAGTCTATTATACGCCTCAGAGGCTGGCGGTTATTTACCACACTTCTGAGGATAAGTGTCCCAGATGTGGCCGAGAGGTGGGGAATTTTATTCACATGGTCTGGCTCTGCCCGAGGGTGCAAGAATTCTGGCAACGGGTGGCGGCAGAGATTGAGTCGATTGGTGGCATGGCTGTTGGGCTGAATCCCTTGATCCTATTGCTCGGTATCACGGATAACCTCCCTACCTCCAAACATAAGAAGCTTTTTATCTTCTATGCGGCATTTTATGCACGTAAGGCAATCCTACACCACTGGAAGGCAGCTGACCCGCCTGGTTTGTCAACCTGGCGGAAGTTGGTGAATGACATCCTCCCCTTGTACAAGCTAACGTACATGGGACGTAACTGCCCCATGAAGTTTGACAAGATCTGGGGGGATTGGGTGGCGGCCAGGAGACTGACGGTCTGAGGTATTTGGGTCTAGTTGTATGCCCCCTTTCCCCTCCGGGGTGGCCATGGTGTTCCCCTACTCGCCCTGGGTCTGGTGAACGGGTTGATGGAGCCCTCGCGCTTCGGTTCTGGTAATCATTCAATGTTCAGGACTCGCTGTGACTATACGTTGTACTGTATGCTGTGATTACTTGGCTATCACGTTTGGCCTGCTGGATGGGATGTGACCCCCTCCCCTTTCCTTCTCTCCCCCCCCCTCCTTTTTTTCTCTCCCCCCCTCTCCCCCTCCTCCCCCCCTTCCTTTCTTTTCTTCCTTCTTTCCTTTTCTCCCCCCCCTCCCCCTTTTTTCCTTTTTCTCTTCCTCCTTCCCTTTATTTTTTTTGTTTTCCCTCTCTCATCCGGACAAGCTAACATGATGTTTCATACTGAAGATGGCTATCCTTGCACTGTCTGTAACAATTGTTTAGAGTCTTGCGGCCCTGTGTGTACTGTTTGGTCTGTATAAGCATGTAACCATCTGATTCTCTTCAATAAATATTCCTTCTGTTAAAAAAGAAATGACTTCATCTGGGAGATGGAAATGGTGAAGGCCAACTGGGTACAGAGGGGGTAACTTTATAATGTACGTTTCCTTTAACTAAAAAAAAAAAAAAGAAAAAGATCATCATTTTGTACATATTTTCTTCTTTTTTATTCATTATGATGCAAAAGAACACCTAAAAAAAAACATTTAATCCTTTGCTGTGCCTTCACTTTAGATAACCCACGGTGCTCTTAGAATCCTTTATTACCAATAAAGTCTAGATAAACACTGATAACCAACTTCTCTTTATTTTTACATTTTTTTTTGTTAGCCGCTTAAGGACCGGCGCACGCAGATTTACGTCGACAGAATGGCACGGCTGGGCAAATGGGCGCACAGTGGAACCTCGGTTTAAGAGTAACTTGGTTTGAGAGCGGTTTTGATTTGCGAGCAACTTTTTTTTTAAATTTTAATTCTGACTCGGTTTGCGAGTGTTGACCCGCAAGACGAGCAGAATTCAAGCGAAATAGGCCTGCAGTACCTCATTTGGCCTGAGGTACGGGGGGCGCAGAAACCGAGCAGAGAAAAGCAGAAAATAGGCCTGCAGTACCTCATTTGGCCTGAGGCACGGGGGGAGCAGGAGCAGAGCAGAAAATAGGCCTGCAGTACCTCATTTGGCCTGAGGCACAGGGGCGCAGAAGCCGAGCAGAGACGAATATCGGCCTGCAGTACCTCATTTGGCCTGAGGTACAGGGGCGCAGAAGCCGAGTAGAGCAGAAAATAGGCCTGCAGTACCTCATTTGGCCTGAGGCACGGGGGGCGCAAAAGCAGAACAGAGACGAAAATAGGCCTGCAGTACCTCATTTGGCCTGAGGCATGGGGGCGCAGAAGCTGAGCAGAGATGATAATAGGCCTGCAGTACCTCATTTGGCCTGAGGCACGGGGGGCGCAGATGCCGAGCAGAGACGAAAATAGGCCTGCAGTACCTCATTTGGCCTGAGGCACGGGGGGCGCAGAAGCCGAGCAGAGACGAATATCGGCCTGCAGTACCTCATTTGGCCTGAGGCACGGGGGGCGCAAGAAGCCGAACAGAGCTGAAAATAGGCCTGCAGTACCTCATTTGGCCTGAGGTATGGGGTGCAGGAGCTGAGCAGAGCTGAAAATAGGCCTGCAGTACCTCATTTGGCCTGAGGCACGGGGGCGCAGAAGCCGAGCAGAGACGAAAATCGGCCTGCAGTACCTCATTTGGCCTGAGGCACGGGGGGCGCAGAAGCTGAGCAGAGCTGAAAATAGGCCTGCAGTACCTCATTTGGCCTGAGGCACGGGGGGTGCAAAAGCCAAGCAAAGATCACTGAGGGGAGACTGAGGAAATGCCTCCTCCTCCTTCTACAAAGATACAATGTACAGTCTGATTACTGGGGGGGAGGGGAGACTGAGGAAATGCTTCCTCTTGCCTGCAGCAGACTGATGACATCATCTCAGCATAGACACAGTCACTTCCTAATGATAAAAGTTGTATCTTTCCTATAAAGACAGGTAAGGTTAATGATTGGTTGTCCTCCCTGTGATGTCGGCGTGTGGCCCAGGCCCGGTGTTCCGTATCTATAATATCGGGACCCGTGGAGGAGACGGATTCCTCCAGAGACGAGGCTGTTTGGGACGAGGGGAGAGAGGAATATCAGAGTGCAGCCCGGAGGGTCGCGCGTCGTCGTCGTTGTTTTTTTTTTTTTACGGCAGCCCTGAGAGACGGGAAGATAAGAGAGCCGGAGATGAAAGGAGGAACACGAGCGAGGAACGCGGGCGCCGCGCAGGGAACACGCCAAGGCCAGCGCTGAGTCAGGAAGTGGCGGCGAGCGGGTCAGGGACAGGAATCTCATTAAATCGTCAGGAAAGATGAAAGGCGGCCATCGACCGGCCCGCCGTCCTCTGAAGATAAACACATTACGCAACGAGGCGACACCGAGCGCGCGCCGCGGGCCTGCCGGAGACGCCGACGAAGGATCCACATCGCGCGGGGGCTTTCTCCGATTTTTAAAGAGCTAAGAAAAAAAAAGGGACAAGTTGATTTTTGTAAAAGCACCGCTTGGGATAAGTCCGCAAAATAAACGCGACGAGCTAGAGGATCGATCGCGGCGGAAAAAACATGCAGTTAAAAGCGCATTCCACCCGAAAAACTCTTTATAAAACCGCTTTATAAAGGCGATTCCATCGGTCAGATTTCCGTGCTCTTGTTGGGAGAGTTGGGTCTTCCCATCTATGTTCAGGGGGGTCTCGCTCCTCCTGTTGCACTTTTTTTTTATCAAATATATTGGCCCAGATTCAGGTACGGGCGCGCACTGATACGGCGGCGCAGCGTATCATTTTTACGCTACGCCTCCGTAAATTACTGGAGCTACGCTTCATTCACGAAGCATTTGCTCCGTAATTTGCGGCGGCGTATCGTAAAAGGGGCCGGCGTAAGCGCGTGTAATTTAAATGATCCCGTAGGGGGGCGTGGATCATTTAAATTAGGCGCGTTCCCGTGCCGAACGTACTGCGCATGCTCCGCCGGGAAAATTTCCCGACGTGCATTGCGGTAAATGACGTCGCAAGGACGTCATTTGCTTCGACGTGAACGTAAATGGCGTCCAGCGCCATTCACGATCCACTTACGCAAACGACGTAAATTTCGAAGATCGCGACGCGGGAACGACGTCCATACTTACCATTGGCTGCGCCTCCTAATAGCAGGAGCAGCCTTACGACGAAAGCGACGAACGCAAACAACGTAAAACACGACCGCCGGGCGCGCGTACGTTTGTGAATCGGCGTGAGTATGCAATTTGCATACTCTACGCTGACAACTACGGGAACGCCACCTAGCGGCCAGCGTCACAATGCACCCTAAGATACGACGGCGTAAGAGACTTATGCCAGTCATATCTTAGGCTACAGTCGGCGTATCTAGCTTTCTGAATACAGAAAGTTGATACGCCGGCGCTACTTAGCAATTACGCTGCGTATCTATGGATACGCAGGCGTAATTGCTTGCTGATTCTACCCCATTATGTTTAGGCCAGTAGCAGTGCGTCCATAAAGGGCACAGGAGCGCCCCCTCCTCTCTCCTGGCACTGCTCTATCACCATAGATAGATTCGCGCATTGCATGAATCTATCTATGGCCGCAGCTGACACCCCCTATTCAGGTGTCCCACCCCCTTTCCGGGCGCCGGGCCCCTGAATTACAGCGGCGAGTTTTTTTTTTGAAGCGCCCAAAAAGGTGAACAGTGAACGCCATGCTGGGCATTCGCTGTTCATTCAGCCGTGTGTTAGCAGAGCGAAGGAATTCGCTAACACTGAATCCGCCTCTCAGCCAATCATGTTGCCGTGTCTGTTACCTGATTGGCTGAAACGTCAGACGCTGTGATTGGACACCTGAGAGAGGAAGAAGACACGGAGGACGTGCAGGAGACTGCCGCTGACCTGCTGCGAGACAGGTAAGTGCTGGCTGCGTTTGATGGGGCACAGTGGGTGAGTTTGATGGCACAGTGGTGGCAATTTATGGGCACACTGGCAGCATCTGATGGGGAACATTGGCAGCATCTGATGGGGCACAGTAGTGGCAAATGATGGGCACAGTGGCTGCGTTTGATGGGGCACAGTAGCGTCAATTGATGGGCACAGTGGCTGCGTTTGATGGGGCACAGTAGCGGAAATTTATGGGCACAGTGGCTGCATTTGATGGCATAGTGACTGCAATTTATGGGCACACTGGCAGCATCTGATGGGGCACACTGGCAGCATCTGATGGGGCACAGTAGCGGCAATTGATGGGCACAGTGGCTGTGTTTTATGGGGCACAGTAGTGGCAATTGATGGGCACACTGGCAGCATCTGATGGGGCACAGTAGTGGCAATTGATGGGCACAGTGGCTGCGTTTGATGGGGCAGAGTAGCGGCAATTGATGAGCAAAGTGGCTGCATTTGATGGGGCACAGTGGTGGCAATTGATGAGCAAAGTGGCTGCATTTGATGGGCACAGTTGCTGCATTTGATGGCACAGCGGTGGAAATTTTTGGGCACACTGGCAGCATCTTATGGGGCACACTGGCAGCATCTGATGGGGCACAGTAGCGGCAATTGATGGGCACAGTGGCTGCATTTGATGGCACAGTTGCGGCAATTTATGAGCACACCAGCAGCATCTGATGGGGCACAGTAGTGGCAATTGATGGGCACAGTGGCTGCGTTTGATGGCACAGTTGCGGCAATTTATGGGCACACTGGCAGCATCTGATGGGGCACAGTATTGGCAATTGATAGGCACAGTAGCTGCATTTGATGAGGCACAGTAGTGGCAATTGATGGGCACAGTGGCTGCGTTTGATGGCACAGTGGTGGCAATTTATGAGCACACCGGCAGCATCTGATGGGGCACAGTAGCGGAAATTTATGGGTACAGTGGCTGCATTCGATGGGGTTTTTTTTTTCAGTTTGTTTGCGCAACCCCCAAAAATTTTGAGCGCCAGCCGCCACTGATTTAGGCGTCTATGCGTGATGAGAACGGGCACAACATTGAGCGCTATTGACGTGCACGGGAAATGCGGTGCCGTTGTTTGCGTCTTGCGAACGTGTGCGTTTTCGTTACCCCCGAGTCGCATGGTGCACCGCGCAGCGTGTTTTAGGAAACGAGGCTTCTTGCCCATGTTTCTCACATGCATTGAAATGAGTGGGCCGCCCTACGCACGAGATCGCGCCCCATGCTTGGACGTAACCCTTAGGCGCGAACCAAGTCTAAGACCCCCCTACACACTATTAGATTTTCTGCAGATTTTTGTCTTCAGATTTGCCAAAACCTCGAGTGCGGCCCACCTGGGATAATACTTACCTTTCCCCCTGATCCTCTGATAGGTCCAGGCTGGCTTCTCTCAGCCCTGTTCATTTTTCTAGGTGAGCTGTGCTTCAAGGGGCCACTAGAGGGCACTATGAATATCCATAGCCACTTCCCGACCGCAATATTACCAAAAGTATTGGGACGCCTGCCTTACATACACATGAACTTTATTGGCATCGCAGTCTTAGTCCGGAGGGTTCAGTATTGAGTTGGCTCCGCCCTTTGCAGCTATAACAGCTTCACCTCTTCTGGGAAGGCCGTCCACAGGGTTTAGGAGTGTGTCTATGGGAATGTTTGACTATTCTTCCAGAAGGGCATTTGTGAGGTCAGGGACTGATGTTGGATGAGAAGGCCTGGCTCGCAGTCTCCACTCTAAGGTGTTCTATGGGGTTGAGGTCAGGACTCTGTGCAGGCCAGTCAAGTTCCTCCACCTCAAACTCGCTCATTGCTCACCCATACTTGGACTTGTAGTCCTTCGATTTGGGGGAGAGGGTCACATCCTTAGATATCAGGGATTCATGCTGAGACTTGTAGTTCTTTGATTTTGGGGGGAAGTCACATCCTTAGCTATCAGGGGTTCATGATAGGACTTGTAGTCTTTCAATTCGGGGGGGGGGGGGGGTTGTCACCTCCTTAGATCTCAGGGGTTCATGCTGGGACTTGTAGTCCTTCACATTTGGGGGATGTGACCCCCCTCCCCCCAATAGAGAAGAACTACAGGTCCCAGCATGAACCCGTGAAATCTACGGAGCCACACTCTTAGATCTAAGGGGTTCATGCTGGGATTTGTAGTCCATCACTTTTGGGGGTTAGGGGAATCACATCCTTAGATCTCAGGTGTCGTGCTGGGACTTGTAGTCCTTCAATTTGGGGGGGTCACATCCTTAAATATCAGGGGTTCATGATGGGACTTGTAGTCCTTCACATTTGGGGGATAAGACCCCCCAAAAGTGAAGGACTACAGGTCCCAGCGTGAACCCCCTCAGAGGTGACACCCCCCGCCCATAATAGAGAAGAACTACAGGTCCCAGTATGAACCCCCTCAGAGGTGACACCCCCCGCCCATAATAGAGAAGAACTACAGGTCCCAGCATGAACCCCCTCAGAGGTGACACCCCCCGCCCATAATAGAGAAGAACTACAGGTCCCAGTATGAACCTGTGAAATCTATGGGGTCACACTCTTAGATCTCAGGGGTTCATACTTGGACTTGTAGTTCTTCAATTTTGGGGGGGGGTCACATCCTTAGATATCAGGGGTTCATGATGGGACTTGTAGTCCTTCAATTCTTTTGGGGGGGGGAGGGCGGAGTCACATCCTTAGATAGCAGGGGTTCATGCTGGGACTTGTGGTCCTTCAATTTTGGGAGGGTCACATCCTTAGATCTCAGGGGTTCATGATGGGACTTTTGTAGGATAAGACCCCCCCCATAAGTGAAGGACTACAGGTCCCAGCATGAACCCCCTCAGAGCTAAAGAGGTGACACCCCCCGCCCCTAATAGAGAAGAACTACAGGTCCCAGCATGAACCTGTGAAATCTATGGGGTCACATTCTTAGATCTCAGGGGATTTAGGCTGGGACTTGTAGTCCTTCAATTTGGAGGGGGGGGGAGTCACATCCTAAGATAGCAGGGGTTCATGATGGGACTTGTAGTCCTTCAATTTTTTTTGGGGGGGGGGTCACATCCTTAGATAGCAGGGGTTCATACTGGGACTTGTAGTCCTTCAATTTTGGGGGGGGGGGGTCACATCCTTAGATATCAGGGGTTCATGATGGGACTTGTAGTCCTTCACTTTTGGGGGGAGTCACATCCTTAGATAGCAGAGGTTCACAATGGTACTTGTAGTCCTTTACGTTTGGGGATGTGACTCCCCCAAAAGTGAAGGACTACAGGTCCCAGGATTAACCCCTCACAGCTGAAGATGTGATAACCCCTCCCCCCAATAGAGAAGAACTACAAGTCCCAGCATGAAACCCATGAAATTGATGGGTAACCTCCTTAGGTCTCAGGGGTTCATGCTGGGACTTGTAATCCATCACTTTTGGGGTAGAAGTAACATCCTTAGATATCAGGGGTTCAGGCTGGGACTTGTAGTCCTTCACTTTTAGGGTAGAAGTCACATCCTTAGATAGCAGGGGTTCTTGCTGGGACTTGTAGTCCTTCACTTTTAGGGTAGAAGTCACATCCTTAGATAGCAGGGGTTCTTGCTGGGACTTGTAGTCCTTTACTTTTGGGGGGAGTCACAACTTTAGATATCAGGGGTTCACAATGGTACTTGTAGTCCTTTTGGGGATGTGACTCCCCCAAAAGTGAAGGACTACAGGTCCCAGGATTAACCCCTCACAGCTGAAGATGTGATAACCCCTACAAGACTGAAGGGGGGGAGGGGGCGGAGGGAAGATTTAAAGGTAAAGTCCACCCAATGCAGCATGGTGTGATGAACCCCCCCCCCCCCCCCGAGGTGCCCAAGGACACATGCAGCGCACAGAGAGAGAGAGACGATAAAATAAAAAGTTCCCGATTTGTAAATGTTTCACCCGCCGTATCCTTGGAAACTGCAAAACCTCAAATCATCTCAATACATCGAAAACACATTAAAATGCGCAGGAACAAAACGCATCGAACGCGGGGACAACACATCAGAGCTAAGATCTGGACAAAAAAACATTTGTTTTGGAGAATAAATTCCCGACACATCACAATGTACAGCAACAGGATCGTTTATCAGAAAAGCTCCACCTTTTATCATGAAATAGCCGCCCTTCATCTCCTGCTCTTGTTTCATGTCTGCAGTCTCTGACCATTTCTTGTTTCATGTCTGCAGTCTCTGACCATCTCTTGTTTCATGTCTGCAGTCTCTGACCATCTCTTGTATCATGTCTGCAGTCTGTGACCATCTCTTGAACTATGTCTGCAGTCTCTGACCATCTATTGTACCATGTCTGCAGTCTCTGACCATCTCCTGTATCATGTCTGCAGTCTCTGACCATCTCTTTTTTCATGTCTGCAGTCTCTGACCATGTCTGTAGTCTTTGACCATCTCTTGTACCATGTCTGCAGTCTTTGACCATCTCTTGTATCATGTCTGCAGTCTTTGACCATCTCTTGTTTCATGTCTGCAGTCTCTGACCATCTCTTGTATCATGTCTGCAGTCTGTGACCATCTCTTGAACTATGTCTGCAGTCTCTGACCATCTATTGTACCATGTCTGCAGTCTCTGACCATCTCCTATATCATGTCTGCAGTCTCTGACCATCTCTTTTTTCATGTCTGCAGTCTCTGACCATGTCTGTAGTCTTTGACCATCTCTTGTACCATGTCTGCAGTCTGTGATTATCTCTTGTATCATGTCTGCAGTCTTTGACCATCTCTTGTTTCATGTATGCAGTCTCTGACCATCTCTTGTATCATGTGTGCAGTCTCTGAGCATCTTTTGTACCATGTCTGCAGTCTCTGACCATCTCCCGTATCATGTCTGCAGTCTCTGACCATCTCCCAAATCATGTCTGCAGTCTCTGACCATCTCTTGTTTCATGTCTGCAGTCTCTGACCATCTCTTGTTTCATGTATGCAGTCTCTGACCATCTCTTGTACCATGTCTGTAGTCTCTGACCATCTCCTGTATCATGTCTGCAGTCTCTGACCATCTCCCGTATCATGTCTGCAGTCTCTGACCATCTCCCAAATCATGTCTGCAGTCTCTGACCATCTCCTGTATCATGTCTGCAGTCTCTGACCATCTCTTGTTTCATGTCTGCAGTCTCTGACCATGTCTGTAGTCTTTGACCATCTCTTGTACCATGTCTGCAGTCTGTGATTATCTCTTGTTTCATGTCTGCAGTCTCTGACCATCTCCCATATCATGTCTGCCATCTCTTGTTTCATGTATGCAGTCTCTGACCATCTCTTGTATCATGTCTGCAGTCTGTGACCATCTCTTGTTTCATGTCTGCAGTCTCTGACCATCTCCTGTACCATGTCTGCAGTCTCTGACCGTCTCTTGTATCATGTCTGCAGTCTGTGACCATCTCCTGTACCATGTCTGCAGTCTCTGACCGTCTCCTGTATCATGTCTGCAGTCTCTGACCATCTCTTGTACCATGTCTGCAGTCTCTGATCATCTCCCATATCATGTCTGCAGTCTCTGACCGTCTCTTGTATCATGTCTGCAGTCTCTGAGCATCTCTTGTTTCATGTCTGCAGTCTCTGACCATGTTTTGTTTCATGTCTGCAGTCTCTGACCATCTCTTGTACCATGTCTGCAGTCTCTGACCATCTCTTGTTTCATGTCTGCAGTCTCTGACCATGTTTTGTTTCATGTCTGCAGTCTCTGACCATCTCTTGTACCATGTCTGCAGTCTCTGACCGTCTCTTGTATCATTTCTGCAGTCTCTGAGCATCTCTTGTACCATGTCTGCAGTCTCTGACCATCTCTTGTACCATGTCTGCAGTCTCTGATCATCTCCCATATCATGTCTGCAGTCTCTGACCGTCTCTTGTATCATGTCTGCAGTCTCTGAGCATCTCTTGTTTCATGTCTGCAGTCTCTGACCATGTTTTGTTTCATGTCTGCAGTCTCTGACCATCTCTTGTACCATGTCTGCAGTCTCTGACCATCTCTTGTTTCATGTCTGCAGTCTCTGACCATGTTTTGTTTCATGTCTGCAGTCTCTGACCATCTCTTGTACCATGTCTGCAGTCTCTGACCGTCTCTTGTATCATTTCTGCAGTCTCTGAGCATCTCTTGTACCATGTCTGCAGTCTCTGACCGTCTCCTGTACTATGTCTGTGGGCTCTTTCTACCAGACCTCCTAACAGAAGCCCTCTCTGTGTCTTTCAGATACCCCCCCAGGTCCCATTAGTGTACTCTCTTCCTGTAATTTGTTTATTGTTAAGAGATCATTGGAGGATCCCAGGATAATGAAGACTCCTTAAGGGAGCATTTCTGTGCCTGAGTCGTTGCCATAGAAACATTTGTAACGGGAGGAGTTAGTAAGATGACCAGAAATATTTCTGCACCCAGGCGTCGGTGACCCTAGGATCGGTCCTGGTAGGGACACCCCATTGGGAACACACAAGGTGGATGGGACACCCTATAGAGGATGGGGACACACAAAGGTGGGCGGGACATGCCATAGAGGATGGGAACACACAAAGGTGGGCGGGACATGCCATAGAGGATGGGAACACACAAAGGTGGGCGGGACATGCCATAGAGGATGGGACCACACAAAGGTGGGCGGGACATGCCATAGAGGGTGGGAACACACAAAGGTGGGCGGGACATGCCATAGAGGGTGGGAACACACAAAGGTGGGCGGGACATGCCATAGAGGATGGGAAAACACAAAGGTGGGCGGGACATACCATAGAGGATGGGACCACACAAAGGTGGGCGGGACATGCCATAGAGGATGGGACCACACAAAGGTGGGCGGGACATTCCATAGAGAATGGGAACACACAAAGGTGGGCGGGACATGCCATAGAGGATGGGGACACACAAAGGTGGGCGGGACATGCCATAGAGGATGGTAACACACAAAGGTGGGCGGGACATGCCATAGAGGATGGGACCACACAAAGGTGGGCGGGACATGCCATAGAGGATGGGGACACACAAAGGTGGGCGGGACATGCCATAGAGGATGGGGACACACAAAGGTGGGCAGGACATGCCATAGAGGATGGGGACACACAAAGGTGGGCGGGACATGCCATAGAGGATGGGAACACACAAAGGTGGGCGGGACATGCCATAGAGGATGGGACCACACAAAGGTGGGCAGGACATGCCATAGAGGATGGGGACACACAAAGGTGGGCGGGACATGCCATAGAGGATGGGAACACACAAAGGTGGGCGGGACATGCCATAGAGGATGGGAACACACAAAGGTGGGCGGGACATGCCATAGAGGATGGGACCACACAAAGGTGGGCGGGACATGCCATAGAGGGTGGGAACACACAAAGGTGGGCGGGACATGCCATAGAGGGTGGGAACACACAAAGGTGGGCGGGACATGCCATAGAGGATGGGAAAACACAAAGGTGGGCGGGACATACCATAGAGGATGGGACCACACAAAGGTGGGCGGGACATGCCATAGAGGATGGGACCACACAAAGGTGGGCGGGACATTCCATAGAGAATGGGAACACACAAAGGTGGGCGGGACATGCCATAGAGGATGGGGACACACAAAGGTGGGCGGGACATACCATAGAGGATGGGAACACACAAAGGTGGGCGGGACATGCCATAGAGGATGGGAACACACAAAGGTGGGCGGGACATGCCATAGAGGATGGGAACACACAAAGGTGGGCGGGACATGCCATAGAGGATGGGAACACACAAAGGTGGGCGGGACATACCATAGAGGATGGGACCACACAAAGGTGGGCGGGACCAACCATAGAGGATGGGAACACACAAAGGTGGGTGGGACATCACGTAGAGTATGGGAACACACAAAGGTGGGCGGGACATGCCATAGAGGGTGGGAACACACAAAGGTGGGCGGGACATCCCATAGAGGGTGGGAACACACAAAAGGTGGGCAGACCACCCCATAAGGGATGGGAACACACAAAGGTGGGCAGAGCACCCCATAGGGGATGGGAACACACAAAGGTGGGCAGGACATGCCATAGAGGATGGGAACACACAAAGGTGGGCAGGACATGCCATAGAGGATGGGAACACACAAAGGTGGGCAGGACATGCCATAGAGGATGGGGACACACAAAGGTGGGCGGGACATGCCATAGAGGATGGGAACACACAAAGGTGGGCGGGACATGCCATAGAGGATGGGAACACACAAAGGTGGGAGGGACATGCCATAGAGGATGGGAACACACAATGGTGGGCGGGACATGTTATAGAGGATGGGAACACACAAAGGTGGGCGGGACATGCCATAGAGGATGGGAACACACAAAGGTGGGCGGGACATGCCATAGAGGATGGGAACACACAAAGGTGGGCGGGACCAACCATAGAGGATGGGAACACACAAAGGTGGGCGGGACATGCCATAGAGGATGGGAACACACAAAGGTGGGCGGGACATGCCATAGAGGATAGGAACACACAAAGGTGAGCGGGACATGCCATAGAGGATGGGAACACACAAAGGTGGGAGGGACATGCCATAGAGGGTGAGAACACACAAAGGTGGGCGGGACATGCCATAGAGGATGGGAACACACAAAGGTGAGCGGGACATGCCATAGAGGATGGGAACACACAAAGGTGGGCAGGACACCCCATAGAGGGTGAGAACACACAAAGGTGGGCGGGACATGCCATAGAGGATGGGGACACACAAAGGTGGGCGGGACATGTCATAGAGGATGGGGACCACACAAAGGTGGGCGGGACATGCTATAGAGGATGGGAACACACAAAGGTGGGCGGGACATGCCATAGAGGGTGGGGACACACAAAGGTGGGCGGGACATGCCATAGAGGATGGGGACACACAAAGGTGGGCGGGACATGCCATAGAGGATGGGGACACACAAAGGTGGGCGGGACATGCCATAGAGGATGGGGACACACAAAGGTGGGTGGGACATGCCATAGAGGATGGGGACACACAAAGGTGGGAGGGACATGCCATAGAGGATGGGGACACACAAAGGTGGGCGGGACATGCCATAGAGGATGGGAACACACAAAGGTGGGCGGGACATGCCATAGAGGATGGGGACACACAAAGGTGGGCGGGACATGCCATAGAGGATGGGGACACACAAAGGTGGGAGGGACATGCCATAGAGGATGGGAACACGCAAAGGTGGGAGGGACATGCCATAGAGGATGGGAACACGCAAAGGTGGGAGGGACATGCCATAGAGGATGGGGACACACAAAGGTGGGCGGGACATGCCATAGAGGATGGGAACACACAAAGGCGGGACATGCCATAGAGGATGGGGACACACAAAGGTGGGCGGGACATGCCATAGAGGATAGGAACACGCAAAGGTGGGCGGGACATGCCATAGAGGATGGGAACACACAAAGGTGAGCGGGACATGCCATAGAGGATGGGGACACACAAAGGTGGGAGGGACATGCCATAGAGGATGGGGACACACAAAGGTGGGCGTGACATGCCATAGAGGTTGGGAACTCACAAAGGTGGGCGGGACATGCCATAGAGGATGGGGACACACAAGGGTGGGCGGGACATGCCATAGAGCAGGGATATGCAATTAGCGGACCTCCAGCTGTTGCTGAACTACAAGTCCCATGAGGCATAGCAAGACTCTGACAGCCACAAGCATGACACCCAGAGGCAGAGGCATGATGGAACTTGTAGTTTTGCAACAGCTGGAGGTCCGCTAATTGCATATCCCAGCCATAGAGGATGGGGACACACAAGGTGAGCGGGACATACCATAGAGGATGGGAACACACAAAGGTGGGCGGGACATGCCATAGAGGATGGGAACACACAAAGGTGGGCGGGACATGCCATAGAGGATGGGGACACACAGAGGTGGGCGGGACATGCCATAGAAGATGGGGACACACAAAGGTGGGTGGGACATGCCATAGAGGATGGGGACACACAAGGTGAGCGGGACATGCCATAGAGGATGGGGACACACAAAGGTGGGCAGGACATGCCATAGAGGATGGGAACACACAAAGGTGGGCGGGACATGCCATAGAGGGTGGGAACACACAAAGGTGGGCAGGACATGCCATAGAGGATGGGAACACACAAAGGTGGGCGGGACATGCCATAGAGGATAGAAACACTCAAAGGTGAGCAGGGCACCCCATAGAGGGTGGGAACACACAAAGGTGGGCATAACACCCCATAAGGGATGGGAACACACAAAGGTGGGCAGGGCACTCCATAGGGGGCGGCAACACACAAAGGTGGGCAGGAAATCCCATAGAGGGTGGGAAAACACAAAGGTGGGCAGGGCACCCCATAGAGGATAGAAACACACAAAGGAGGGCAGAACACCTCATAGAGGATAGAAACACACAAAGGTGGGCAGAACACCCCATAGGGGATGGGAACACACAAAGGTGGGCAGAACAACTCATAGAGGATAGAAACACACAAAGGTGGGCAGAACACCCCATAGGGGATGGGAACACACAAAGGTGGGCAGAGCACCCCATAGAGGGTGAGAACACACAAAGGTGGACAGGGCACCCCATAGAGGTTGGGAACACACAAAGGTGGGCAGGGCACCCCATAGAAGGTGAGAACACACAAAGGTGGGCAGGGCACCTCATAGAGGATAGAAACACACAAAGGTGGGCAGGACACCTCATAGAGGATAGAGACACACAAAGGTGGGCAGGGCACCCCGTAGGAGATGGGAACACACAAAGGTGGGCAGGGCACCCCATACAAGGTGAGAACACACAAAGATGGGCAGGGCACCTCATACAAGGTGAGAACACACAAAGATGGGCAGGGCACCTCATAGAGGATAGAAACACACAAAGGTGGGCAGGGCACCTCATAGAGGATAGAAACACACAAAGGTGGGCAGGGCACCCCATAGGAGATGGGAACACACAAAGGTGGGCAGGACACCCCATAGAAGGATAGAAACACACAAAGGTGGGCAGAACACCTCATAGAGGATAGAAACAAAGGTGGGCAGAACATTTCATAGAGGGTGGCAACACACAAAGGTGGGCAGGGCACCCCATAGAAGGTGAGAACACACAAAGGTGGGCAGGGCACCCCATAGAAGGATAGAAACACACAAAGGTGGGCAGAACACCTCATAGAGGATAGAAACAAAGGTGGGCAGAACATTTCATAGAGGGTGGCAACACACAAAGGTGGGCAGGGCACCCCATAGGGGATAGAAACACACAAAGGTGGGAAGAACACCTCATAGAGGATGGGAACACACAAAGGTGGGCAGGGCACCCGTAGAGAATAGAAACACCAAAAGCTCCCAGGTAGACAAGACTGGAGACATGAATTGGTCGGGGGCTCTGCCCGTTACACTATCAAAGACCGATAAAGAAGACCAAGGCTAAAACTAAAACATCAGAATTCGTTGTATTGTCCATTTTCAATAAAGTTGGCCTTTGGGGTTCACCAAAAAAAAAAAAATACACATTAAACACTTTTCTTTTATTAACAAATTCAATAAAAACATCTAGATCCCAGATTGTCGTCTAGTTTCTCTGTTAAATACAAAGCGAAGTATCTTAGTATAAGATGTTACATGGCGGTCAGAACCAGGAGGACGCGCCGGGCACAATGTCGCCCGTCCTGATTCCAGAGAAGATCCAGAAGATGGTGGTCTTCACACCACTAGATATCGGTTGAATGATGATTGGGTGGATTACATGGCGGTCAGAACCAGGAGGGCGCGCTGGGCACAATGTCGCCCGTCCTGATTCCAGAGAAGATCCAGAAGATGGTGGTCTTCACACCTCTAGATATCGGTTGAATGATGATTGGGTGGATGGTCGTCGGGCAATGCCTCTCTTCAAGTTGGGACCCATCTTCAATGTTCCAGTTCTTCATGAAAAGTCCAGCAGACCAGATCCTGAAGAAGAGGGCACCATGGTCTTGGAAACCAAAATGATCGCCTTTGGGAGGTTCCTAGAGAAGCTGCTCTACACACATCCAACCGGAAGGGAAGGCCCAGAACACAATGAAGATGTGGAATCTTTAAAGATCTCTCAAGTCTGTAGCTGGGCCAACATACGCCCGCGGTTTGACCAGTTTACTCTAAAACCCTCCATGACGTCCACCCAAAAATCTGAGAACCTAATGGTGGGCGATGTGGAATGATCGGAGATGATGAAGAGTCCCGGTAAAGATGATTTTTCATGGAGAAACACAGATAATCATCAATTATTATGGAAAATACGGAAGGAAGAACCGAGGTGAGCCATTGTTCAGCTATTTCTCAGCCCCCCGGAGTGAAAGGAAACGGTCATACCCACTGCATACCACCGGGGGTGCCATCAGTTTACACGTTCAGTCGTATCCCGTTCAATAGACGTTTAACCAGCTGCGTTTCCTAGGCTGCGTCTATTTTGTTAGTGCATTGAAAAAAAAAAAAAAAGGAAGAAAAGACTATCTACAAGGCATCGAGTTCCTCTATACACATCCCAAGTCTCGCAGGTTCGTCTGCAACGCAAAGTCCAGTCGCAATCCGTTCGCCATGGCGATCTCACACATGCGCACACGTCCAAAGTCCAGAGTGGTCAACACGTCCTGGAGGCAGAGAAGGCCTCCTACAATGGGTCGGGTCCTTCAAGCAGGGTATCTCCAACGCAGTTCACACCTAAAAAAACAGAGAGTTTCGTTATCTATTACGTTATTAACGCCTTGATGCCACCTCCAGAAGGCCCTTGTAACCACTTCTTATGCCTTACGCCCCGTACGCACCATCGGAATTTCCGTCGGAAAAACTTCGGATGATTTTTTTTCGACGGAATTCCGCTCAAGCTTGGCTTGCATACAGGGGCGGACTGACGATTGAGGCACTCGTGCACTGCCCGAGGGCCCCATGCCACTAGGGGGCCCCATCATCTGTCCCTGATATGTATGAAACCGACATGCTTTAGATGTGAAAATCCTGAGATTTTAGCTGCCCGGCCCCTGCACTGCCTCCTGGCGTGGTGGCCATCTGTAAGCCCGTGGGCCCCATAATCTTCTATTGCCCGGGGGCCCCATGATTTGTCAGTCCGCCCCTGCTTGCATACACACGGTCACACAAAAGTTCCGTCGACTGTCAAGAATGCTGGCGACGTACAACATTACGACGAGGCGAGAAAATTAAGTTTAGTGCTTCCGAAGCAGGCGTCAAATTGTTTCGGAGCACGCGCCGAATTGTTTCCGAGCACGCGTCGAATTGTTTCCGAGCACGCGTCGAATTGTTTCCGAGCACGCATCGAATTGTTTCCGAGCACGCGTCGAATTGTTTCCAAGCACGCGTCGAATTGTCTCCGAGCACGCGTCAAATTGTTTCCCAGCACGCGTCGAATTGTCTCCGAGCACGCGTCGAATTGTTTCCCAGCACGCGTCGAATTGTCTCCGAGCACGCATCGAATTGTTTCCGAGCACGCGTCGAATTGTTTGCGAGCACGCGTCGAATTGTTTCCGAGCACGCATCGAATTGTTTCCGAGCACGCGTCGAATTGTTTCCGAGCACGCGTCGAATTGTTTCCGAGCACGCGTCGAATTGTTTCCGAGCACGCGTCGAATTGTTTCCGAGAACGCGTCGAATTGTTTCCGAGAACGCGTCGAATTGTTTCCGAGCACGGAGACACTTATAAACAGCCACTGGATTATTTTTTACAAACAGTGGAAGGGTCTCCCCCCCCCCGCCACCTTTACTGGGCTCTCCCAGCCAATCGAGGAGCTTGTTAACCACCTCCATACCGGGCCTATTCTGGCACTTCTCTCCTACAGTACAAATCGTCATTCTTTTGCTAGAAAATTACTCAGAACCCCCAAACATTATATATGTTTTTTTAGCAGACACCCTAGGGAATAAAACGACGGTCATTGCAATGTTTTATCTCGCACGGTATTTGCGCAATAATTTTTCAAACGCCTTTTTTTTGGAAAAAAATGGTTTCATGAATGAAAAAAATAACAAAACAATAAAGGTAGCCCAATTTTTTTGTAAAATATGAAAGATGAAGTTACACCGAGTAAATAGATACCTAACATGTCACGCTTTAAAATTGCGCACACTCATGGAATGGCGCCAAACTTCGGTACTTAAAAATCTCCATAGTCAACGCTTTGAAATTTTTTACAGGTTACCAGTTTAGAGTTACAGTTTTTTACACTTTAAAAAAAAAACTTTTGATCACTTTTATTTCTATTACAAGAAATGTAAACATCCCTTGTAATAGGAATAGTGTGTGACAGGTCCTCTTTATGGAGAGATGCGGGGGGGTCAGTAAGACCTCACATCTCTCCTCCAGGCTGGAAAGCATGAGATCGGTGAAAAAAAATTCACCGATCTTATGATCAGTTTTGCTCACTAGCCGCAATCGTGTCTTTGTTTACTTCCGGGACGTCATCACATCGCGCCGGGGCCTCCGACGTTCATAGAGATGACTGGTGACCATCTGGTCACCAGTCATCTCTATGCTTCCTGCCTGCGCCGGACGATTCATTCTCTGGGCCCCCCGATGGCACGGGAGAGCTCAGAGAAGCACCAGATGGCTGCGGGAGGGGGGGGGGGGAATGTCCCCTCCCGCCGCCTATAAGAACGATCAAGCGGCGGAACCGCTGCTTTGATCGTTCTTATGGTGCGCAGGATGGCCGGCTGAAGACATGGATATCTGAATGATGCCTCTAGCTGCACCCATCATTCAGATATCCCCCCGCAAACCAAGGACGTCATATGACGTTCAACCCAGGATGGGAGATCCCATCTGTGGACGTCATATGACGATGGGCGGGTATTAAAGTGGTTAAGGATGCGACCAGCAGCATCCGCTTCCCCAGGCAGAGTGAGAGGAATTGATGTTGGTCCTCCTACTATGTGTTGTCAGAAACTGGAAGTGGCAAGGATTTCGTCACTTCCGGGTTCCGTCTGATACCGTTACCGGCTAGTAAAAGCATCGGATCAAACCGATCTTGGTTCGATCAGAGGCTTTGGAGACCAGGGGAGGGACCAGGGGACCAATATACCAAAGATCTCTCCATCAACCACTTAAGGACCGCCTCTTGCACATATACTTCGGCAGAATGGCACGGCTGGGCACAAGCACGTACAGGTACGTCTTCTTTAAGTGGCCAGCTGTGGGTCGCAGGCGCGTGACCTGGTCCGAAGCTCCGTGACCGCGGGACCCGCAGACCCGATCGTCCGCTGGAGTCCCGGGATCGGTCCCCGGAGCTGAAGAACGGGGTGAGCTGTGTGTAAACACAGCTTCCCCGTTCTTCACTGTGGCGCCATCATCGATCGTGTGATCCCTGTTATAGGGAACCACAATCAATGATGTCACACCTACAGCCACACCCCCTACAGTTAGAAACACAGATGAGGTCACACTTAACCCCTTCAGCGCCCCCTTGTGGTTAACTCCCAAACTGCAATCGTCATTTTCACAGTAATCAGTGCATTTTTATAGCATTTTTTGCTGTGAAAATGACAATGGTCCCAAAAATGTGTCAAAATTGTCCGAAGTGTCCGCCATAATGTTGCAGTCACGAAAAAAACGCTGATCGCCGCCATTAGTAGTAAAAAAAATTTTTTTTTAAAAATGCAAAAAAACTATCCCCTATTTTGTAAACACTATCTAAATTTTGCGCAAACCAACCGATAAACGCTTATTGCGATTTTTTTACCAAAATTAGGTAGAAGAATACGTATTGGTCTAAACTGAGGACATTTTTTTTATATCTTTTTTTTGGGGATATTTATTATAGCAAAAAATATTGCATTTTTTTCAAAATTGTCGCTCTATTTTTGTTTATAGCGCAAAAAAAAAAAACCGCAAAGGTGATCAAATACCACCAAAAGAAAGCTCTATTTGTGGGGAAAAAAGGACGCCAATTTTGTTTGGGAGCCACGTCGCACGACCGCGCAATTGAATAGGCTTTGATGTAAACCATTCCATTGTAGCTCTGGCTGTACTTTAGGGTCGTTGTCCTGCTGGAAGGTGAACCCCCTCCTCCACGGTCTCAAGTCTTTTGCCGACTCTAAGGCCTCGTACACACGACGGGACATGTCCGCTGGCGAATTTTGGTCTGATGGCTGTACACACCATCAGACCAAATTTCCCGCAGACAGCGAACGCGGTGACGTGGCCGCGCCGTCGCCGTGACGATGACGCGGCGACGTGCGCGACCCTGGAAGGTCAATGCTTCCACGCATGCGTGCGAGGGCTTTCGGCCGAGCGGACATGTCCGGTGAGTCTGTACAGACGACCGAACATGTCCGACGGACAGGCTTCCAGCGGACATGTTTCTTAGCATGCTAAGAAACATTTGTCCGCTAGAAACCTGTCCGATCCGCCGGAAAATTGTCCGGTCGGCCGTACAGACGACCGAACATGTCCGCGGAAACTGGTCCGAGTCCTAACAGGTTTTCTTCTAAGATTCTCCTGTATTTGTCTCCATCCATCTTCCCATCAACTCTGACCGGCTTCCCTGTCCCGGCTGAAGAAAAGCATCCCCACCACATGATGCTGCCACCACCATGTTTCACAGTGTGTTCAGGGTGATGTGCAGTGTTAGTTTTGTACCACACATTTAGGCCAAAAAGTTACATTTTAGTCTCATCCGACCAGAGCCCCTTCTCTGCTGTGTCCCCCATATTGCTTCTCACGCCATGCCTCAATTGCACCCCCAGACCATCCTGTGTCGTCTAGCAACTTAAACTTCCTTTACGTCTACCAACATCAAGGTATGGGCGATGTTTAGCTGTGCCCTCACATTACATGGGGGTTTTTGGGGGAATCTGAGGCAGATTGTACAAAGATTGTAGAGTCAGGTTGTACGGTGTATGACAAAACAGAACTTACCCGGAGACCCTCCACCGCTCTCATACATTTCCCAGAAGCTGCAATTAACAAGAAACACAAAGTTAGAGCGCAAAGTTGAATGTGGTTCTATTTTACCCCTCCTTGGTTCCTTCTTCCCTCCTCATCAACATTAATAAAACCTTACCGTTGTCATTATAGACCTTGTATTGGACCCGGTGACGTCATTACTTGCTTATCTATGCAGATCAGCGGCTGGTGGAAGGGACCGGCGGGGTGCTGTAATGCCTCCCTGAAAATATCCCAGCACCCTGCCCCCAATACAACAGGGCCGTCTTTAAGTGCAGGGCAAGAATTTTTTTGCCTAGGGTCCAATCAATATTAACCACTTCCATACCGGGCACTGTGACTTATACACCTTCCCGCCCAGACCAATTTTTAGCTTTCAGTGCTGTTGCACTTTAAATGACAATTGCGCGGTCGTGCTACACTGTACCCAAACTAAATTTTTATCATTTTGTACCCACAAATAGAGCTTTCTTTTGGTGGTATTTGATCACCTCTGCGATTTTTATTTTCTGCAAAAAAAAATAAAAAAATGACCGAAAATTTAGAAAAAAAAAATAATAATTTTTGTTTCCGTTATAAAACATTGTAAATAAGTATGTTTTCTCCTTCACTAATGGGCACTGATGGTACTGCACTGACTGGCACTGATAAGGTGGCACTGATGGGCACCGATGAGGTGGCACTGATGTGGTGGCATTGATGATGGGCACCAATATGCGGCACTGATGGGCGGCACGGATGGGCACTGATGGGCGGCACGGATAGGTGGCACAGATGGGCACAGATAGGCGGCAAGGATAGGCAGGGATAGGCGGCACGGATGACCAGGGATAGGCGTCACGGATGGGCAGGGATAGGTGGCAGGAATAGGCAGCATGGATGGGCAGGGATAGGCGGCACATATGGGCACTGATAGGTGGCAAAGATGGGCACTGATAGGCGGCATGGATGGGCACTGATAGGGGCGGCATGGATGGGCACTAACTAATGTGTTGTACTAATGGATGCCAATCAGTGCCAAACAATGCCTGCCAATCAGTGATGCCCATTGTGGGCACCGATTGGCATCCATTGTGGCACTGATTGGCATCCATTATGTGTCATCCCTGGTGGTCTAGGGTGGCATACCTTTGATTTAAATCCCTGGTGATCTAGTGGAATCCCTGGTGGTCCAGTGGGCATCCCTGGTGGTCCAGTGGGCATCCTCAGGGGGGGCTGTGCTGATAATCGATCAGCACAAACCCCTCCTGTCAGAGGAGCAGCCGATCGGCTCTCCTCTACTCGCGTCTGACAGACGCGAGTGAGGAAAAGCCGATTACCGGCTTTTGCTGTTTACATCGTGATCAGCCGTGATTGGACACGGCTGATCACGTGGTAAAGAGTCTCCGTGAGAGTCTCTTTACCGAGATCGGTGTTGCGGGGTGTCAGACTGACACCCTGCAACAACGATCGCCGCGATGCGCGCCCCCGGGGGTGCGCAGCGGCTCAGAATCCTGAGGACGTCATATGACGTCCAGTCAGGATTCTACAACCACTTTGCCGCCGTCAATCTGTCATTGGCGGGCGGCAAGTGGTTAAAGACGGCCCTGGTCCTTGCAGGCTCTCAAATTTTTGCTGTCGGAAATTCCGAAAGAAAAATTCCGAAAGAAAAATTCCGAAAGAAAAATTCCGAAAGAAAAATTCCGATGGGACCTACACACGGTCAGAATTTTCGACCAAAAGCTCACATCGGACTTTTCTTGTCGGAAATTCCAATCGTGTGTACACGCGGTCGGAAATTTCCGATGGAAAAAGTCAGACGGAATTTCTTTATCGGATATTCCGACCGTGTGCATGCCCCATCTGGGCTTTTTCCATCGGAAATTCCGACAGACTTAGAAAGAGAACATGTTGGGCTAGATTCAGAAAGCCCTGCGTAATTTAGTGCAAGTTCTGTATTCATAAAGAACTTGCGCCCTAAGTTACGGCGGCGTAACGTATGTGGGCCGGTGTAAGGCCGCCTAATTCAAATGGGGATGATGTGGGCGTGTTTTATTCAAATGAATGGTGACCCCGCGTATTTTACGTTTTTTACGAACGGCGCATGCGCCGTTCATGAAAGAATCCCAGTGCACATGCTCAAAATTACGCCGCAAATCGTCATTGCTTTAGACGTGAACGTAACTTACGTACATCCCTATTCGCGAACGACTTACGCAAACAACGTAAACATTTCAAAATTCGACGCGGGAACGACGGCCATACTTAACATTGCGTACGCCTCATAATAGCAGGAGCAACCTTACGCCGAAAAAGCCGAACGCAAACGACGTAAAAAAATTCCGCCAGGCGCACGTACGTTTGTGAATCGGCGTATCTAGGTCATTTGCATATTCTACGCCGAAAACGACGGAAGCGCCACCTAGCGGCCAGCGTAAATATGCACCCTAAGATACGGCGGTGTAAGAGACTTACGCTAGTCGGATCTTAGGCTAATTTCGGCGTATCTTGCTTTCTGAATACAGAAAGAAGATACGCTGGCGCAGGTTTGAATTTACGCGGCGTATCTATAGATACGCCAGCGTAAATTCTTTCTGAGTCTAGCCCGTTCTCTTTTTCTCCCAGACGGAAAAAAAAACTCGATCGGAAATTCGGTTCGTCTGTGTGGAATTCCGACAGAGAAAAAAAACACACGCATGCTCGGAAACAATTCAACGCATGCTCGGAAGCATTGAACTTCATTGATCTCGGCTCGTCGTACGTGTGGTACGTCACCGCGTTCTCGGCGGTCGGAGTTTGGTGTGTCCGCGTGTATGCAAGACAGCTTGAGCGGAATTCCGTTGGGAAAAACCCGTCAGAGTTTATTCCGGAAGGAAAATCCGATCGTGCGTACGCGGCATTAGAGTTCCTCTTTAGTCATCTCCTCTGTCCACCGGCATTCCGTATAATTGCTACCTGTAATGTAGCCCGGAAAGTCGATAAGACCGCGCCGCTCTCTGGACCGCGAATGACACCGTCTCTTTCACTGTGACCCCCTTTAGCTGCGATTAGAGCGAATCTCATCCTGCTTTTGAAGTGATCAAAGAAAAAACGGAGATGAAATGAAGGATACGGCGCGCTCTCCTCCTGTCTTCCACCCGCCAGACAGACGGGAACGGCGTATACTTATCTGCACATCGCCGCGACGGCTTGTCAATCACTGCGCTCCTATTTCTGCGACGTTTATCATCTGCATCCCACTGAACCCATCATAAAAAATAACTCCTATTAGACAGAAGTTTCTCTCTCTCGGCTGAAGCTCCTTTTCAAGTAGTAGGGTGCCTGAAGCACGAGACTGTCAGAGCTGCCGCTGTCTACGCAAAGCAAGCGAGGAGCTGGAGATGTGTGCCGCTCTCCCCTGCTACACACCTCCTCCTCGCTCATTACGCCTCTGCTTTTAATTCTAAAATTTGAAAGCGCTTTAACCACTTAAGCCCCGGACCAATATGCTGCTAAATGCCCAAAGGCGTTTTTACAATTCGGCACTGCGTCGCAATTGCGCGGTCGTGCGACGTGGCTCCCAAACAAAATCGGCGTCCTTTTTTCCCCACAAATAGAGCTTTCTTTTGGTGGTATTTGATCACCTCTGCGGTTTTTATTTTTTGCGCTATAAACAAAAATAGAGCGACAACTTTGAAAAAAATGCAATATTTTTAACTTTTTGCTGTAATAAATATCCCCCAAAAATATATAAAAAAAAGATTTTTCCTCAGTTTAGGCCGATACGTATTCTTCTACTTATTTTTGGTAAAAAAAAATCGCAATAAGCGTTTATCGATTGGTTTGCGCAAAATTTATAGCGTTTACAAAATAGGAGATAGTTTTATTATTTTTTTTTTTTTTTACTACTAATGGCGGCGATCAGCGATTTTTTTCGTGACTGCGACATTATGGCGGACACTTCGGACACTTTTGACACATTTTTGGGACCATTGTCATTTTCACAGCAAAAAATGCATTTAAATTGCATTGTTTATTGTGAAAATGACAGTTGCAGTTTGGGAGTTAACCACAGGGGGTTCTGTAACATTTAGGGTTCACCTAGTGTGTGTTTACAACTGTAGGGGGGTGTGGCTGTAGGACTGACGTCATCGATCGAGTCTCCCTATAAAAGGGATCACTCGATCGATACGCCGCCACAGTGAAGAACGGGGAATCCGTGTTTACGTACGGCTCTCCCCGTTCTTCAGCTCCGGGGAGCGTTCGCGATGGGGCGGCTATAAACGAATAGCCGCGCTGTCGTCCCGGATCGCTCCCCGCGGGAATCCGACCGCCGCATGTAGCGGGGGGGCGTTCCCGATCAGACCCCCGACCTACGTCTAGGCAGGGACGTACAGGTACGCCAATGTGCCTGTCCGTGCCATTCTGCCGACGTACATATACATGCGGCGGTCTGGAAGTGGTTAAGCAGAACGTAGACACGAGGCCCCTCCCCACTCACGCCCATAATGGGAAAAATAATGAAAGTGACCAATAAAAATTAAGGCCCAGATTCACAGAGAGCAGGGCGCACATTACGCCGCCATAGAGTAACCAATGTACGCTACGCCAACGCAGTTGAATTCAGCAAGCCAGTGCTCCCAACGCTGCGCCAGCGTGGCGTGGGATTCGAAGGAGTACGCCGGTGTAGGTGGAAGTGAGCGTGGCCCATGCAAATATGGCGCGACCCCATGCAAATGATGGGCCGAGCTCCAGACAAATACATATCACGAACTGCGCATGCGTCGTGACGTGGACGCATCCCCCTGCGCCTGCTCACAACCACGTCGGAAACAACTGCCTAAACTACGCCGGATCACTGCGTACGGCGTGAACGTAACCTACGCCCAGCCAGACACACGTCCAACGTAAAATACGCCGGCTTGTGTTCCCTGGTGCAGACCTGTGCCGGGTTGCACCTCATTTATGGGGCATAACTTTACGCCGGACGTACAACTTACGCGCACCTCGCGTAGCCTGCGCCGGGCGCACGCAGTTTCGTGAATCGCCGTATTTCCCTCATTTGCATGTTTGAATGGCTAATCAATGGGAGCGGCACCATGCACCCAGCCTAAATGTGCGCCCACCCTACGCCGGCGTAAGCAGGATATGTCCGCGGGGTGTAGCCTGGTTTTAGGCGCATATATGTTTGTGGGTCTGGCGCACAGATACGACGGCGCACATTTGCACTTACGTTGGCGTAACTTGTTATACGTCGGCGTAAGTGCTTTGTGAAACCAGATACGCTTAAATTAGGCTAAGATACGAGCGGCGTAAGTCTCCTACGCCGTCGTATCTTAGGGTGCAATATTTATGCTGGCCGCTAGGTGGCGCTTCCGTTGAGTTCGGCGTAGAATATGCAAATGAGCTAGATACGCCGATTTAGAAACGTACGTGCGCCCGGCACATTTTTTTTACGTCGTTTACGTAAGGCTTTTTCCGGCGTAAAGTTAGTCGAACAAATAACATTGGCTAGGCCAGCTAAGTATGGCCGTTGTTCCCGCGTCAAAATTTGAAAAATCAGAGGACAGGGATCACCGCTGGAGAATCAGAGGACAGGGATCACCGCTGGAGAATCAGAGGACAGGGATCACCGCTGGAGAATCAGAGGACAGGGATCACCGCTGGAGAATCAGAGGACAGGGATCACCGCTGGAGAATCAGAGGACAGGGATCACCGCTGGAGAATCGGAGGACAGGGATCACCGCTGGAGAATCAGAGGACAGGGATCACCGCTGGAGAATCAGAGGACAGGGATCACCGCTGGAGAATCAGAGGACAGGGATCACCGCTGGAGAATCAGAGGACAGGGATCACCGCTGGAGAATCAGAGGACAGGGATCACCGCTGGAGAATCAGAGGACAGGGATCACCGCTGGAGAATCAGAGGACAGAGATCACCGCTGGAGAATCAGAGGACAGGGATCACCGCTGGAGAATCAGAGGACAGGGATCACCGCTGGAGAATCAGAGGACAGGGATCACCGCTGGAGAATCGGAGGACAGGGATCACCGCTGGAGATTTAGAGGACAGGGATCACCGCTGGAGAATCAGAGGACAGGGATCACCGCTGGAGAATCAGAGGACAGGGATCACCTCTGGAGAATCAGAGGACAGGGATCACCGCTGGAGAATCAGAGGACAGGGATCACCGCTGGAGAATCGGAGGACAGGGATCACCGCTGGAGAATCAGAGGACAGGGATCACCGCTGGAGAATCAGAGGACAGGGATCACTGCTGGAGAATCAGAGGACAGGGATCACCCCTGGAGAATCAGAGGACAGGGATCACCCCTGGAGAATCAGAGGACAGGGATCACCCCTGGAGAATCAGAGGACAGGGATCACCGCTGGAGAATCGGAGGACAGGGATCACCGCTGGAGAATCAGAGGACAGGGATCACCGCTGGAGAATCAGAGGACAGGGATCACTGCTGGAGAATCAGAGGACAGGGATCACCCCTGGAGAATCAGAGGACAGGGATCACCCCTGGAGAATCAGAGGACAGGGAAAACTGCCGGGAATCCCGGCGGGAAAATAGAGAACCTGCTCTCTATTTTTCCGCCGGGATTCCCGGCGGTTTTAAACCCGGCAGTTTTCCTATGGCGTTGACCGCTAGGGGGCGCTCCCTTTGTGG
Source organism: Rana temporaria (assembly GCF_905171775.1). Classification (NCBI taxonomy): domain Eukaryota; kingdom Metazoa; phylum Chordata; class Amphibia; order Anura; family Ranidae; genus Rana; species Rana temporaria. The sequence goes on along the minus strand of NC_053490.1, from coordinate 5,223,219 downwards.
TCAGCGTATAGTATGCAAATTGCATACTTACGCCGATTCACAATGTTGCGCGCCCCCTGCGTACGCAAGTTACGTCGGTTGCGTACAGCATCTTTAGCGTAAGGCTGCCCATGCTAAAAGCAGGGGCAGCCAATGCTAAAGGATACCCGGCGTTCCCGCGTCGCGACGTTCAAATTTTACGTAGTTTGCGTAAGTGAATCGTGAATGGCGCTGGACGCCATTTACGTTCACGTTGAAGCAAATGACGTCCTTGCGACGTCATTTGCCGCAATGCACGTCGGAAAAAGTTTCCCGACGGAGCATGCGCACTACGTTCGGCGCGGGAACGCGCCTAATTTAAGTGATCCACGCCCCCTACGGGATCATTTAAATTACGCGCCCTTACGCCGGGCAGTTTTAAGGAGCGCCCGCGCAAATTACGTAGCTACTGCTTCATGAATGAAGCGTAGCGCAGGTAATTTACGGAGGCGCAGCGTTAAAACGGTACGCTGCGCCTCTCCGTAAGAGGGCGCAATTCGTACCTGAATCCAGCCCTCTGTTTTCCCGTCGGGATTCCCGGTCGTGTGTACAGGGCTGTTCTCTATTTTCCCCCCGGGGTTGCCGGCAGTTTTCCTGTCGGGAAAACTGCGAGGAAGCATACACACGTGCGGTTTTCCCGGCCAAAAGCTCTCCTGGCAGGAAAACGGGTGGGGTGTACGAGGCTTAGGAGCGTAGATTAATACATGGAACGGTCTACAACGCTACTCACCGTTAGCGGGTCTGCTGTGAAGGCAGCCATGCTTCTCCTGATTTCCATGTCATTCCCCCGAATAGGAATAAGCGATCGGTTCCCAAGCGACGGATCCTGCCGGGAGCTCCGTGTCCGCACCGGCATCGACTCTTCTGGCCACAGACTGCCATACTGGAAAAAAGACAAATGAAATGTCATTAAAGGGGTGTTCCTGGGAGAAAAAAAATTAGCCACTAGAGCCCCGGACCATTATGCAGGTTAAGGACCTGGCCCCATTTTTGCGATTCCGCACTGCGTCGCTTTAACTGACAATTGCGCGGTCGCGCGACGTGGCTCCCAAACAAAATTGGCGTCCTTTTTTTCCCCACAAATAGAGCTTTCTTTTGGTGGTATTTGATCACCTCTGCGGTTTTTATTTTTTGCGCTATAAACAAAAATAGAGCGACAATTTTGAAGAAAATTCAATATTTTTTGCTTTTTGCTATAATAAATATCCCCCAAAAACATATATACAGTAGGTGAACCCGATTTTGTGTCAATCTCGCTCTCTTTCTCGGCGAGATTGAGCACCTACGAGCCCCATCGCGGGAGCCAGCGCCGAGCTGGCTTGCCGCGATGGAGACAGAGCCGTCATAGAAGCGACGGGAGATCCGACTTGGATTCCCGCCAATTCTACACGTGTGCGGCGTTTGCTATGAATCCTGAGGGGGAAGTCCCCGCCGGATTTTAAATAAAAATCCGGCATGGGTCCCCCCCTCAGGAGCATACCGGGCCCTTAGGTCTGTTATGGGTTGTAAGGAGAGCCCCCCTACGCAGAAAAAAACGGCGTAGGGGGTCCCCCTACGATCCATACCAGACCCGTATCCAAAGCACGCTACCCGGCCAGCCAGGAAGGGAGTGGGGACGAGCGAGCGCCCCCCCCCCCTCCTGAGCCGTACCAGGCTGCATGCCCTCAACATGGGGGGGTTGGGTGCTCTGGGGCAGGGGGGCGCACTGCGGCCCCCCCACCTCAGAGCACCCTGTCCCCATGTTGATGAGGACAGGGCCCCTTCCCGACAACCCTGGCCGTTGGTTGTCGGGGTATGCGGGCGGGAGGCTTATCGGAATCTGGGAGCCCCCTTTAATAAGGGGGCCCCCAGATACCGGCCCCCCACCCTAAGTGAATGAGTATGGGGTACATCGTAGCCCTACCCATTCACCTGCAAGAAAAGTGGTAAAAACACAAATAAACCACACAGTGTATTAAAATATTTTATTAGTCTGCTCCGGAGGCCGCCCCCTGTCTTCTTTATTAGCTCTTTTACCAGGGGGGGCTTCTTCTTTGACGTCTTCGGGTGGGTGGGGGCCGCCGTCTGGTTCTCTTCCACCGCCGGGGGGGGGGTGGCTTTTAAAAAAGCCCCCACCCCCCCGGCGGGTTTCCTCCGGCGTCTTCGGCGGGGCTCTTCTTCTTACGCTATCCCGACGGGTCTTCTCCGCTATCCGGGGGGTCTCGCCGCTCTCCGCTGTTGACTCGTCGCACCCCGGTTCTTCGTCTTGCAGTCCGGTTCCTTCTTCCGTGCTGTACGTCTTCTTCCGTGCTGTGAGTTCTTCTTCCGCGCTGTGACGTCATGTTCTTCACTTCTCTTCTTCTCCCGATGTTGACTCGCCGGTCCTCCTCGCTGAAATGACGGATGCGCGCCTTGCATCGGACCTATATAGGCCTCACAGTCCCATCATGCTCTGTACCTACCCATGTGATACCTACCCACATGGGTAGGTACAGAGCATGATGGGACTGTGAGGCCTATATAGGTCCGATGCAAGGCGCGCATCCGTCATTTCAGCGAGGAGGACCGGCGAGTCAACATCGGGAGAAGAAGAGAAGTGAAGAACATGACGTCACAGCGCGGAAGAAGACGTACAGCACGGAAGAAGGAACCGGACTGCAAGACGAAGAACCGGGGTGCGACGAGTCAACAGCGGAGAGCGGCGAGACCCCCCGGATAGCGGAGAAGACCCGTCGGGATAGCGTAAGAAGAAGAGCCCCGCCGAAGACGCCGGAGGAAACCCGCCGGGGGGGTGGGGGCTTTTTTAAAAGCCACCCCCCCCCCGGCGGTGGAAGAGAACCAGACGGCGGCCCCCACCCACCCGAAGACGTCAAAGAAGAAGCCCCCCCTGGTAAAAGAGCTAATAAAGAAGACAGGGGGCGGCCTCCGGAGCAGACTAATAAAATATTTTAATACACTGTGTGGTTTATTTGTGTTTTTACCACTTTTCTTGCAGGTGAATGGGTAGGGGTACGATGTACCCCATACTCATTCACTTAGGGTGGGGGGCCGGTATCTGGGGGCCCCCTTATTAAAGGGGGCTCCCAGATTCCGATAAGCCTCCCGCCCGCATACCCCGACAACCAACGGCCAGGGTTGTCGGGAAGGGGCCCTGTCCTCATCAACATGGGGACAGGGTGCTCTGAGGTGGGGGGCCGCAGTGCGCCCCCCTGCCCCAGAGCACCCAACCCCCCCATGTTGAGGGCATGCAGCCTGGTACGGCTCAGGAGGGGGGGGGCGCTCGCTCGTCCCCACTCCCTTCCTGGCTGGCCGGGTAGCGTGCTTTGGATACGGGTCTGGTATGGATCGTAGGGGGACCCCCTACGCCGTTTTTTTCGGCGTAGGGGGGCTCGCCTTACAACCCATAACAGACCTAAGGGCCCGGTATGCTCCTGAGGGGGGACCCATGCCGGATTTTTATTTAAAATCCGGCGGGGACTTCCCCCTCAGGATTCATAGCAAACGCCGCACACGTGTAGAATTGGCGGGAATCCAAGTCGGATCTCCCGTCGCTTCTATGACGCGCTTGCTGGGATGTGCTGTCACTATTCCAGTGAGTGCAAGATGTCGGCGAGATCTCGGCACCCTGTCGCCGAGTATCAGCGCGACGCTGTTGTGCTAAAAGAACAATATCACAAACACCTACTGTATATATAAAAAAAACGTTTTTTTCCCCTCAGTTTAGGCCGATACGTATCCTTCTACTTATTTTTGGTAAAAAAAAAAATCGCAATAAGCGTTTATCGATTGGTTTGCGCCAAATTTATAGCGTTTACAAAATAGGGGATAGTTTTATGGCATTTTTATTAATATTTTTTTTTTTTTACTACTAATGGCGGCGATCAGCGATTTTTTACGTGACTGCGACATTATGGCGGACGCGTCGGACACTAGTGACACATTTCTGGGACCATTGTCATTTTCACAGCGAAAGTGCTATAAAAATGCGCTGATTACTGTGAAAATTACAATGGCAGTGAAGGGGTTAACCACTAGGGGGCGCTAAGGGGTTAAGTGTGCCCTAAGGAAGTGATTCTTACTGTAGAGGGGCGTGACTGTAGGCGTGACGTCACTGATCGTCGTTCCCTATAACAGGGAACAGACGATCAGTGTCATTGCCACAGAGAAGAACGGGGAAGGTTTGTTTACACTCACCTCTCCCCGTTCTTCAGCTCCTGTGACCCGATCGTGGGACACCGGCGGCGATCGGATCCGCAGCTCCCGCGACAGAGCTTCGGACCCACGGCTGGGCTCTTAAAAGGAAGGTGAGGTACAGGTATGTGCCTGTGCCCAGCCGTGCCGTTCTGCCGACGTATATCGGCGTTGGGCGGTCCTTAACCACTTACGGACCCCTTCACGCCGATTTACGTTGGCAGAATGGCACGGCTGGGTACATCCACGTACATGTGGCTCTTTAAGCCCAGCCATGGGGGCGCGCTCCCGCGATCCGGTCCGAAGCTCTGTGACCACAGCCGCGGGACCCGCGGACCCAATCGCGGCTGGAGTCCCGCGATCGGTCCCCGGAGCTGAAGAACGGGGAGAGGTGAGTGTAAACACACCTTCCCCGTTCCTCACTGTGGCGGCGTCATCGATCGTGTGTTCCCTTTTATAGGGATACACAATCGATGACGTCACACCTACAGCCACACCCCCTACAGTTAGAAACACAGATGAGGTCACACTTAACCCCTTCAGCGCCCCCTTGTGGTTAACTCCCAAACTGCCATTGTCATTTTCACAGTAATCAGTGCATTTTTAATGCATTTTTTGCTGTGAAAATGACAATGGTCCCAAAAATGTGTCTAAATTGTCCGAAGTGTCCGCCATAATGTCGCAGTCACGAAAAAAAAATCTCTGATCGCCGCCATTTGTAGCAAAAAAAAAAAATTAATAAAAATGCAATAAAACTATCCCCTATTTTCTAAACGCTATAAATTTTGCGCAAACCAACCGATAAATGCTTGTTGCGATTTTTTTTTACCAAAAATATGTAGAAGAATACATATCGGCCTAAACTGAGGAAAAAAATGTTTTTTTTATATATTTTTGGGGGATATTTATTATAGCAACAAGTAAAAAATATTACATTTTTTTTCAAAATTGTCGCTTTATTTTTGTTTATAGCGCAAAAAATAAAAAAAGCAGAGGTGATCAAATACCACCAAAAGAAAGCTCTATTTGTGGGGAAAAAAGGACGCCAATTTTGTTTGGGAGCCACGTCGCACGACCGCGCAATTGTCAGTTAAAGCGACGCAAAACTGGCCGGGTCCTTTTTTTTTTCTCTTTAATATTTTTATTTTATATTTCTTTTTTTCTTTCCAAAATACAGTGTATTACAAACAAGGATCCTCGCATCTACATAAATAGTGCATAATGCATACAACCGAAACGGCCGGGTCCTTTAGCTGCCTAAAGGTCCAGGTCTTAAGTGGTTAAAAGCCAACAGATACCATTATTGAATCCAGAATGCGTCCTGAAGAAGCCTAACGGCGAAACGCGTTGATGCAGCTCTTAGGTCCTTTTGTTTACCATGTGTGTGTCTATATTTTATTAAAGATTGTTTTTTTTTTCTACATCCCCATTGTTTACTGTGCCGTTTAAGTCGGACTTGGGGTTCCCCCCTCTTTTTGTATGATAAGCATTGATAATCGCTACCCTGTTGAGTTTTTCACTAACTGCCTAAATGGAAAGCTGCCAGACTCACAAGTATTCATACCTCCGTCTTCTACATACCTGTGCAAACATGAACGCTGCCAGCCAATTTCTCATCTCCCCAACCGAGTCACAGCAAAGATACCTGAGAGGAGAGAAGAGGAGAGGAGAGGAGAGGAGAGGAGGAGAGAGGGGGGGAGAGGAGAGGAGAGGAGAGGAGAGGAAAGGAGAGGAGAGGAGAGGAGAGAAGAGGAGAGGAGAGAAGAGAAGAGGAGAGAAGAGGAGGGGAGGAGAGAAGGGGAGAGGAGGGGAGAGAAGAGGAGAGAAGAGGAGAAGAGAGAAGAGGAGAGAAGAGGAGAGGAGAGGAGAGGAGAGGAGAGAAGAGGAGAGGCGAGAAGAGGAGAGAAGAGGAGAGAAGAGGAGAGGAGAGAAGAGGAGAGAAGAGGAGAGAAGAGGAGAGAAGAGGAGAGGAGAGGAGAGAAGAGGAGAGAAGAGGAGAGAAGAGGAGAGAAGAGGAGAGAAGAGGAGAGGAGAGGAAAGAAGAGAAGAGGAGAGGAGAGAAGAGGAGAGAAGAGGAGAGAAGAGGAGAGAAGAGGAGAGAAGAGGGGAGGATAGGAGAGGAGAGGAGAGAAGAGGAGAGGAGAGAAGAGGAGAGGAGAGGAGAGGAGAGGAGAGGAGAGGAGAGAAGAGGAGAGAAGAGAAGAGAAGAGAAGAGAAGATGAGAGGAGAGAAGAGAAGAGAAGAGGAGAGAAGAGGAGAGGAGAGGAGAAAAAAAGAGGAGAGAAATGGAGAGGAGAGAAGAGAAGAAGAGAAATGGAGAGAAGAGGAGAGAAGAGAAGAGAAGAGGAGAGAAGAGAAGAGGAGAGAAGAGGGGAGGAGACGAGAGAAGAGAAGAGAAGAGGGAGAAGAGGGAGAAGAGGAGAGAAGAGGGGAGAAGAGGAGAGAAGAGGAGAGAAGAGGGGAGAAGAGGAGAGGAGAGAAGAGAGGAGGAGAGGAGAGGATAGGAGAGGAGAGAAGAGGAGAGAAGAGAAGAGAAGAGAAGAGAAGAGAAGAGAAGAGAAGAGAAGAGAAGATGAGAGGAGAGAAGAGAAGAGGGGAGAAGAGGAGAGGAGAGGAGAGAAGAGGGGAGGAGAGGAGAGGAGAGAAGAGAAGAGAAGAGATGAGAGGAGAGAAGAGAAGAGGGGAGAAGAGGAGAGGAGAGAAGAGGGGAGGAGAGGAGAGGAGAGAAGAGGAGAGAAGATGAGAGGAGAGAAGAGAAGAGAAGAGAAGAGGAGAGGAGAGGAGAGGAGAGGAGAGGAGAGAAGAGAAGATGAGAGAAGATGAGAGGAGAGAAGAGAAGAGAAGAGGAGAGGAGAAAAGAGAAGAGGAGAGGAGAAAAAAAGAGGAGAGAAATGGAGAGGAGAGAAGAGAAGAGGAGAAAAGAGGAGAGAAATGGAGAGAAGAGGAGAGAAGAGAAGAGAAGAGGAGAGAAGAGAAGAGGAGAGAAATGGAGAGGAGAAAAGAGAAGAGGAGAGAAATGGAGAGAAGAGGAGAGGAGAAAAGAGAAGAGGAGAGAAGAGGAGAGGAGAAAAAAAGAGGAGAGAAATGGAGAGGAGAGAAGAGAAGAGGAGAAAAGAGGAGAGAAATGGAGAGAAGAGGAGAGAAGAGAAGAGGAGAGAAGAGAAGAGGAGAGAAATGGAGAGAAGAGAAGAGGAGAAAAGAGAAGAGGAGAGAAGAGAAGAGGAGAAAAGAGGAGAGAAATGGAGAGAAGAGGAGAGAAGAGAAGAGGAGAGAAGAGAAGAGGAGAGAAATGGAGAGAAGAGAAGAGGAGAAAAGAGAAGAGGAGAGAAGAGAAGAGAACCATATAAACAAGGAACTGACCCGTATACATCAGAGGGAGACAATATCTCTAATGACAATTTTTAGATTGAATATAAAATATAACATATTGAAACAGAAAATATAATAATAATAATAATATTAATACTCATACATCATATATCTCCATATTTAGATTTAAATGTACAGTGCCTTGAAAAAGTATTCATACCCCTTGAAAATGTTGCAACCAAAAATGTAAATGTATTTTATTGGGATTTTTATGTGATAGACCAACACCGTTGAAAACCATTTATCATTTTCCATCCACAATTATGTGTCACTTTGTGTCTCTCACATAAAATCCCAATAAAATACATTTACGTTTTTGGTTGTCACATGACAAGATGTGGGAGATTTCAAGGGGTATGAATACTTTTTCAAGGCGCTGTATATTCCACAACCACTGATATGGATTCAACCCTCAAATAGTCTTTTTTTATCTCCCGGGCATTCTACTGGTGAAATATCTGAGTTCCCGGGTCTGTACACCCGCTGTGCCCCATTATGAGGGGTTCCCACCATCCCTGTGCCGAGTTCCCGGGTCTGTACACCTGCTGTGCCCATTATGAGGGGTTCCCACCATCCCTGTGCTGAGTTCCCGGGTCTGTACACCCGCTGTGCCCATTATGAGGGGTTCCCACCATCCCTGTGCTGAGTTCCCGGGTCTGTACACCCGCTGTGCCCATTATGAGGGGTTCCCACCATCCCTGTGCTGAGTTCCCGGGTCTGTACACCTGCTGTGCCCATTATGAGGGGTTCCTACCATCCCTGTGCTGAGTTCCCGGGTCTGTACACCCGCTGTGCCCATTATGAGGGGTTCCCACCATCCCTGTGCTGAGTTCCCGGGTCTGTACACCCGCTGTGCCCATTATGAGGGGTTCCCACCATCCCTGTGCTGAGTTCCCGGGTCTGTACACCCGCTGTGCCCCATTATGAGGGGTTCCCACCATCCCTGTGCTGAGTTCCCGGGTCTGTACACCCGCTGTGCCCATTATGAGGGGTTCCCACCATCCCTGTGCTGAGTTCCCGGGTCTGTACACCCGCTGTGCCCATTATGAGGGGTTCCCACCATCCCTGTGCTGAGTTCCCGGGTCTGTACACCCGCTGTGCCCATTATGAGGGGTTCCCACCATCCCTGTGCTGAGTTCCCGGGTCTGTACACCCGCTGTGCCCATTATGAGGGGTTCCCACCATCCCTGTGCTGAGTTCCTGGGTCTGTACACCCGCTGTGCCCATTATGAGGGGTTCCCACCATCCCTGTGCTGAGTTCCCGGGTCTGTACACCCGATGTGCCCCATTATGAGGGGTTCCCACCATCCCTGTGCTGAGTTCCCGGGTCTGTACCCCTGCTGTGCCCATTATGAGGGGTTCCCACCATCCCTGTGCTGAGTTCCCGGGTCTGTACACCCGCTGTGCCCATTATGAGGGGTTCCCACCATCCCTGTGCTGAGTTCCCGGGTCTGTACACCCGCTGTGCCCATTATGAGGAGTTCCCACCATCCCTGTGCTGAGTTCCCGGGTCTGTACACCCACTGTGCCCATTATGAGGGGTTCCCACCATCCCTGTGCTGAGTTCCTGGGTCTGTACCCCCGCTGTGCCCATTATGAGGGGTTCCCACCATCCCTGTGCTGAGTTCCAGGGTCTGTACACCCGCTGTGCCCATTATGAGGGGTTCCCACCATCCATGTGCTGAGTTCCCGGGTCTGTACACCCGCTGTGCACATTATGAGGGGTTCCCACCATCTCTGTGCTGAGTTCCCGGGTCTGTACACCTGCTGTGCCCATTATGAGGGGTTCTCACCATCCCTGTGCTGAGTTCCCGGGTCTGTACACCCGCTGTGCCCATTATGAGGGGTTCCCACCATCCCTGTGCTGAGTTCCCGGGTCTGTACACCCGCTGTGCCCATTATGAGGGGTTCCCACCATCCCTGCTGGAGCTTTTATTTATTGTATAAGTTGTATTTGATGTTCTCAATCAATAAACACGCATCATCGGGCTCCGTGACCATTTCTACTAGGCAATCCCAAAGCCATACCCAACCTCTGTTTGGCCTCATAGACTCACCATTGGCTCTTCTCGTTCTTCTCATTCTTGCACATTATTGTGAATCCCCAACTGCTGAAATACAGAAAAGGAAGGGTACATTACAAAACACAGAGGATGCTCAGGGGCGTGGTGATGAGATGACAGCTGCTTTGTGATTGGTCGTTGTGGGTTACTCTACATTACAGTGTATATAATACAGAAACTGCTCAGGGGCGTGGTGATGAGATGACAGCTGCTCTGTGATTGGTTATTGTGAGCTACTATACATTGCATTGTATATAATACAGAAATTGTTTGGGGGGGTGGTGATGAGATGACAGCTGCTCTGTGATTGGTTGATCTAAGTATCTGGAGATTGGCGCCTTTACCTTCTAAGTATCGGGAGATTGGCGCCTTTACCTACTAAGTATCGGTAGATTGGCGCCTTTACCTTCTAAGTATCAGGAGATTGACGCCTTTACCTTCTAAGTATCGGGAGATTGGCGATTTTACCTTCTAAGTATCGGGAGATTGGCGCCTTTACCTTCTAAGTATCGGGAGATTGGCGCCTTTACCTTGTAAGTATTGGGAGATTGGTGATTTTACCTTCTAAGTATCGGGAGATTGGCGCCTTTACCGTCTAAGAATCGGGAGATTGGCGCTTTTACCTTCTAAGTATCGAGAGAGTTGCGCCTTTACCTTCTAAGTATCGGGAGATTGGCGCCTTTACCTTCTAAGTATCGGGAGATTGGCGCCTTTACCTTCTAAGTATCGGGAGATTGGCGCCTTTACCTTCTAAGTATCGGGAGATTGGCGCCTTTACCTTCTAAGTATCGGGAGATTGGCGCCTTTACCTTCTAAGTATCGGGAGATTGGCGCCTTTACCTTCTAAGTATTGGGAGATTGGCGCCTTTACCTTCCAAGTATCGGGAGATTGGCGCTTTTACCTTCTAAGTATCGGGAGATTGGCGCCTTTACCTTCTAAGTATCGGGAGATTGGCGCCTTTACCTTCTAAGTATCGAGAGATTGGCGCCTATACCTTCTAAGTATCGGGAGATTGGCGCCTTTACCTTCTAAGTATCGGGAGATTGGCGCCTTTACCTTCTAAGTATCGGGAGATTGGCGCCTTTACCTTCCAAGTATCGGGTGATTGGCGCTTTTACCTTCTAAGTATCGGGAGATTGGCGCCTTTACCTTCTAAGTATTGGGAGATTGGCGCCTTTACCTACTAAGTATCGGTAGATTGGCGCCTTTACCTTCTAAGTATCAGGAGATTGACGCCTTTACCTTCTAAGTATCGGGAGATTGGCGATTTTACCTTCTAAGTATCGGGAGATTGGCGCCTTTACCTTCTAGGTATCGGGAGATTGGCGCCTTTACCTTCTAAGTATCGGGAGATTGGCGCCTTTACCTTGTAAGTATTGGGAGATTGGTGATTTTACCTTCTAAGTATCGGGAGATTGGCGCCTTTACCGTCTAAGAATCGGGAGATTGGCGCTTTTACCTTCTAAGTATCGAGAGAGTTGCGCCTTTACCTTCTAAGTATCGGGAGATTGGCGCCTTTACCTTCTAAGTATCGGGAGATTGGCGCCTTTACCTTCTAAGTATCGGGAGATTGGCGCCTTTACTTTCTAAGTATCGGGAGATTGGCGCCTTTACCTTCTAAGTATCGGGAGATTGGCGCCTTTACCTTCTAAGTATCGGGAGATTGGCGCCTTTACCTTCTAAGTATTGGGAGATTGGCGCCTTTACCTTCCAAGTATCGGGAGATTGGCGCTTTTACCTTCTAAGTATCGGGAGATTGGCGCCTTTACCTTCCAAGTATCGGGAGATTGGCGCCTTTACCTTCTAAGTATCGAGAGATTGGCGCCTATACCTTCTAAGTATCGGGAGATTGGCGCCTTTACCTTCTAAGTATCGGGAGATTGGCGCCTTTACCTTCTAAGTATCGGGAGATTGGCGCCTTTACCTTCCAAGTATCGGGTGATTGGCGCTTTTACCTTCTAAGTATCGGGAGATTGGCGCCTTTACCTTCTAAGTATTGGGAGATTGGCGCCTTTACCTTCTAAGTATCGGGAGATTGGCGCCTTTACCTTCTAAGTATCGGGAGATTGGCGCCTTTACCTTCTAAGTATCTGGAGATTGGCGCCTTTACCTTCTAAGTATCATAAGATTGGCACCTTTACCTTCTAAGTATCTGAAGATTGGTGCCTTTACCTTCTAAGTATCAGGAGTTTGGCGCCTTTACTTCTAAGTATCAGGAGATTGGCGCCTTTACCTTCTAAGTATCGGGAGATTGGTGCCTTTACCTTCTAAGTATCGGGAGATTGTCGCTTCTACCTTCTAAGTATCGGGAGATTGGCGCCTTTACCTTCTAAGTATCGGGAGATTGGCGATTTTACCTTCTAATTATTGGGAGATTGGCGCCTTTACCTTCTAAGTATCGGGAGATTGGCGCCTTTACCTTCTAAGTATCACGAGATTGGCGCCTTTACCTTTTAATTATCGGGAGATTAGCGCCTTTACCTTCTAAGTATCGGGAGATTGGCTCCTTTATTTCTAAGTATCAGGAGATTGGCGCCTTTACCTTCTAAGTATCAGGAGATTGGCGCTTTTACCTTCTAAGTATCAGGAGATTGGTGCCTTTACCTTCTAAGTATCGGGAGATTAGCGCCTTTACCTTCTAAGTATCGGGAGGTTGGCGCCTTTACCTTCTGCGTATCGGGAGATTGGCGCCTTTACCTTCTAAGTATCGGGAGGTTGGCGCCTTTACCTTCTGCGTATCGGGAGATTGGCGCCTTTACCTTCTAAGTATCGGGAGATTGGCGCCTTTACCTTTTAAGTATCGGGAGGTTGGCGCCTTTACCTTCTAAGTATCGGGAGATTGGCGCCTTTACCTTCTAAGTATCGGAAGATTGGCGCCTTTACCTTCTAAGTATCACGAGATTGGCGCCTTTACCTTTTAATTATCGGGAGATTAGCGCCTTTACCTTCTAAGTATCGGGAGATTGGCACCTTTACCTTCTAAGTATCGGGAGATTGGCTCCTTTATTTCTAAGTATCAGGAGATTGGCGCTTTTACCTTCTAAGTATCAGGAGATTGGTGCCTTTACCTTCTAAGTATCGGGAGATTAGCGCCTTTACCTTCTAAGTATCGGAAGATTGGCGCCTTTACCTTCTAAGTATCGGGAGATTGGTGCCTTTACCTTCTAAGTATCAGGAGATTGTCGCCTTTACCTTCTAAGTATCGGGAGATTGGCGATTTTACCTTCTAAGTATCGGGGGGTTGGCGCCTTTACCTTCTAAGTATCGGGAGATTGGTGCCTTTACCTTCTAAGCATCGGGAGATTGGCGCCTTTACCTTCTAAGCATCGGGAGATTGGCGCCTTTACCTTCTAAGTATCTGGAGATTGGCGCCTTTACCTTCTAGGTATCGGGAGATTGGCGCCTTTACCTTCTAAGTATCGGGAGGTTGGCGCCTTTACCTTCTAAGTATCGGGAGATTGGTGATTTTACCTTCTAAGTATCGGGAGATTGACGCCTTTACCTTCTAAGTATCGGGAGGTTGGCGCCTTTACCTTCTGCGTATCGGGAGATTGGCGCCTTTACCTTCTAAGTATCGGGAGGTTGGCGCCTTTACCTTCTGCGTATCGGGAGATTGGCGCCTTTACCTTCTAAGTATCGGGAGATTGGCGCCTTTACCTTCTAAGTATCGGGAGGTTGGGGCCTTTACCTTCTAAGTATCGGGAGATTGGCGCCTTTACCTTCTAAGTATCGGGAGATTGGCGCCTTTACCTTCTAAGTATCTGGAGATTGGCGCCTTTACCTTCTAAGTATCATAAGATTGGCACCTTTACCTTCTAAGTATCTGAAGATTGGTGCCTTTACCTTCTAAGTATCAGGAGTTTGGCGCCTTTACTTCTAAGTATCAGGAGATTGGCGCCTTTACCTTCTAAGTATCGGGAGATTGGTGCCTTTACCTTCTAAGTATCGGGAGATTGTCGCTTTTACCTTCTAAGTATCGGGAGATTGGCGCCTTTACCTTCTAAGTATCGGGAGATTGGCGATTTTACCTTCTAATTATTGGGAGATTGGCGCCTTTACCTTCTAAGTATCGGGAGATTGGCGCCTTTACCTTCTAAGTATCACGAGATTGGCGCCTTTACCTTTTAATTATCGGGAGATTAGCGCCTTTACCTTCTAAGTATCGGGAGATTGGCTCCTTTATTTCTAAGTATCAGGAGATTGGCGCCTTTACCTTCTAAGTATCAGGAGATTGGCGCTTTTACCTTCTAAGTATCAGGAGATTGGTGCCTTTACCTTCTAAGTATCGGGAGATTAGCGCCTTTACCTTCTAAGTATCGGAAGATTGGCGCCTTTACCTTCTAAGTATCGGGAGATTGGTGCCTTTACCTTCTAAGTATCAGGAGATTGTCGCCTTTACCTTCTAAGTATCGGGAGATTGGCGATTTTACCTTCTAAGTATCGGGGGGTTGGCGCCTTTACCTTCTAAGTATCGGGAGATTGGCGCCTTTACCTTCTAAGCATCGAGAGATTGGCGCCTTTACCTTCTAAGCATCGGGAGATTGGCGCCTTTACCTTCTAGGTATCTGGAGATTGGCGCCTTTACCTTCTAGGTATCGGGAGATTGGCGCCTTTACCTTCTAAGTATCGGGAGGTTGGTGCCTTTACCTTCTAAGTATCGGGAGATTGGTGATTTTACCTTCTAAGTATCGGGAGATTGGCGCCTTTACCTTCTGCGTATCGGGAGATTGGCGCCTTTACCTTCTAAGTATCGGGAGGTTGGCGCCTTTACCTTCTAAGTATCGGGAGGTTGGCGCCTTTACCTTCTGCGTATCGGGGAGATTGGCGCCTTTACCTTCTAAGTATCGGGAGATTGGCGCCTTTACCTTCTAAGTATCGGGAGGTTGGCGCCTTTACCTTTTAAGTATCGGGAGATTGGCGCCTTTACCTTCTAAGTATCAGGAGGTTGGCGCCTTTACCTTTTAAGTATCGGGAGATTGGTGATTTTACCTTCTAAGTATCGGGAGATTGGCGCCTTTACCTTCTAAGTATCGGGAGATTGGCGCCTTTACCTTCTAAGTATCGGGAGATTGGCGCCTTTACCTTCTAAGTTTCACGAGATTGGCGCCTTTACCTTCTAAGTATCGGGAGATTGGCGCCTTTACCTTCTAAGTATCAGGAGATTGGCGCCTTTACTTTCTAAGTATCGGGAGATTGGCGCCTTTACCTTCTAAGTATCGGGAGATTGGCGATTTAACCTTCTAAGTATCTGGAGATTGGCGCCTTTACCTTCTAAGTATCGGGAGATTGGCGCCTTTACCTTCTAAGTATCGGGAGATTGGCGCCTTTACCTTCTAAGTATCGGGAGATTGGCACCTTTACCTTCCAAGTATCGGGAGATTGGCGATTTTACCTTCTAAGTATCTGGAAATTGGCGCCTTTACCTTCTAAGTATCGGGAGATTGGCGCCTTTACCTTCTAAGTATCGGGAGATTGGCGCCTTTACCTTCTAAGTATCGGGAGATTGGCACCTTTACCTTCTAAGTATCGGGAGATTGGCGCCTTTACCTTCTAAGTATCGGGAGATTGGCACCTTTACCTTCTAAGTATCGGGAGATTGGCGCCTTTACCTTCTAAGTATCGGGAGATTGGCGCCTTTACCTTCTAAGTATCGGGAGATTGTCGCTTTTACCTTCTAAGTATCGGAAGATTGGCGCGCGGACGAGGAACATTTTATTACATAGTATTTCTTACAGATGCGGAGAAAATTCTGGTACACGATCG